>NW_006408814.1:1182742-1199220 GCF_000296735.1 Chrysochloris asiatica | reverse complement strand
GTTTCAAGGTTAAACCTTTCTCCAAAGGATTAACTGAAAATAGCTTAGCTGCTTCCCGGTTCTTTGTTCTATAGACAAAAAAAGCTATCCTCCCTAAATCTGTCCCAGGTGCTGGTTATTCAGCCAAGTTCCTGAAAACCTGGCTCAGGAAGCCAAAACAGCGGGACTCCTCCCAAGCCTTTTGTCCTTCCCTCAAATGAGCTCAGGGGCTATAGATATGTTAATTGAGCTTGAGAAACCAAGTTGCGGGCCTGGGATTTGAACCAGTGAAGCTCGATGTAAAGTTACCTGAACGTCTGGAAAATTACTGATGTTAGCTGTACCTTGTCTTAGTCCCTCCCAGCTTGGTGTGAGCTCCTTCCCTAAATAAAATGGAGGCGCAGGCTGGCCCAGGTGTGTATTACAGGCTGACAGTGAAAGATTGCACTACAGCTAGCAAAGTGGGCATTATAGGCAGGCGGTGAAAGTGTACAGTACAGATTGGATAATGTGCTGTGCGGCTGACTAGGCATGTGTTACTGACCAGCTAGTAAGGGGTGCGCACTGCCTGCTTAGCTAAGATGTTAACCATACAGGACCTTACTGCCTTTATGGCTAATATGTTCACCACGCCAGAGCTGCCGGACACCAGTAATGCAACCATCCTAGTTTCGGGGTACCTCTTTGTCTCCCTCCTTCTGTCTTTCTGTGTATTCTTTTGTTATCCCTTTCACGGCCAGATATCTCCGCCTCGTGAACCAAACACTCGTGAACAACACAACTATGTCGAGGCCAGTCCCCGACAGTTCGTCACTCTTTCTTCTTAGTCTGTCTTTGTCTGGAAGCCCATCTGAAACCTGTCCACCATGGCTGACCCTGCTGGTTATTTAAAATACTGGTGGCATAGCCCTCAGAATCACAGCAACTCACAAGCCACCACAGTACGACAAACAAAAGATGGAACAAAAAGATGGAGACAGCTAAAGTTCCCATCAACTGAAGATTCCATAAACAAACTGTGGTACATGTATATAATGGAATATTATGCTACCTTAAAGGATAACAAGGAAGCTGCAAGCCACCGCATAACATGGATGAATGTTGAGGACATTATGTTGAGTGAAATTGTTATTGCTAAATGCTGTTGAGTCGGTTCCGACCCATAGTGACCCTGAACAGGGTTTCCAAGGCTGTAAATCTTTATGGGAGCAGAATGCCTCATCTTTCTCCCGTGGAACAGCTGGTAGTTTTGAACTACTGACCTTGTGGTTCACAGGTCAATTCATAACCACTATGCTACCAGAGCTCCTTTGAGTGAAATTAGTCAGTCACAAAAGGAGAAATACTGCATAGGACCACTACTGTAAAAGACTAAGAAATAGAACCCATACTAAAGTTGGAGGAGGGGGATTCTTTGCTGGTTACTGAGATGTGGGGGGTGGGGAAGGTGGAGCACAGGGTAGGGAATAGACACAGGGTAATTTGGGTACTAGGGAGGGGGGCAATACACAAGAATGGGGAGGGGAATGGAAGAACAAGGCGGATGGAAAACAATTAGGCAGGTTTGCATGGGCTAAGCGAGACAGAGGTAAATAATGATGTATTCACAACCTTGGAACAAAACGGCTATGGGATACAGGAATTGAGACATGGTTGGAATGGTCTAAAGGGGAGAAATAATGTTAAGATGCTTGGCTGTCTTTTGATTCTTGGTTTCCCTGACATACCATTGTAAAATTGACACTTGAGTGAAAGAGAAAGGAATAGCCAGAAATATCACCATAGAAAGCTTTTGAATCTATCTTCTGCCTATAATTGATTGGAATACCTAAAATGGGGCTACAATGTGCCCAGTGAAGGAGGCTTCCTGTGGAGCCTCTGCATTACATAAGACCGTAGGTGGAATCCTGAACCCCATCTAGAATCATCTGAGGTGGGAAATTTCCACTTGAAAGGAGAAGCAGACCAGCCTGGAGCAGCTAGAAGAACCAAAGATACTCCTTGAAAGAAAGACTGACAGGAAAAATACAAAACAATATAAGCAGTCCAACTGATTAGTACAAGAACAAGCAAGTCACTCAGGAGACATCAAGCCAATTGGACGGGTCCCCTCAGGGCAAGCCACCTTCCAAGACTTCAGTGGGAATACATGAGCAGACACATACTCTGATTGGTGACCACGTTGGTCACCAATAAGGGAAAGTGAGGGAAAAACAGCAATGAAGCTGTGAGCCAAGCCCTACAATGTTCAATAGACTGTGAACCCAGGTGGAGACCTTGTTGGCCAGCAGTGTGGCAAGACATGAGGACTCTTGGGACATAGGCACAGAGGACTAGAATGAAGCGTCCAGCTGATAAGAAGAGAGGGTATATGTATAAGAATACCCACACTTGCAGATAACACTCATTTGACCTGGCTTTAATGACTGGATGGTCAGAGCTCAACTAGAAGAAGAAAGAAGAGGAACAAAAGAGTAATCTGATACAATTTGATGAACTTGACCTACCCCTGTGGATGCAGTAGCTCAAAAGAGGGAATAAATCTTTACAACAAGGATCATTCCCACCCCCACCATACACAGAGTAGACAGGGATAATGGGGAACTTGGACATTGGATACCCAATATGGGAGGCTACAAAGGCAAGAAGTGACTGGCTTACAAGTTTACAAGAGAGAGCCTAGATCCAGAGGTCCACTGAGTAGTATCCTGTCTGGGCAGGACTGATGAAATGAGATGGGAATAGGTCTCTTGTAGTACAATAGTGACTAATTTTTATCAGGACTGACTATGAGGGTTGGAAATGTAAAGGTAAACATTTTGTAGCAAGAGGAGGGGAGTGATTGACTTTGCAGTCCAGGAGCAGAGGTCCCTGAGACCATCAAAGGAGATGAGTGGAGTGTGGGACCCTACCCAGATAAACAGTGATGTCAGAGATGGAGTCAGAGATGATGACATGGAGAGACGGAGCGGCTTGGGACTCTAGACCCAAAAAGGGAGAGGGGCTGTGTGCTGACGACCAGGGGTCAGACTTGCAGGGGGCAACCAACCATTTGGTTGGTTGATGATGCATGGAGGGGATTGTAACCATGGCAGTGAAACAATATATGATAGGATGAATGTAAAGCTAATGTTCTCCCATGTAAACTATCACATAATTCACAATAAAAATTTTTATAAATAAAAAAGGAAATGGTTGATGTTCAATCATGTCAACAGGTAGTATATGATCAAAAGCCAATGATACTGAATGAAGAAATCCAGGGTGTATTGAAGGCATTGGCAACAAACAAGTCACTGGGAATTGATGGACTATAAATTGAAATCTTTTAACAAGCTGACGAAGCACTGGAGGCACTCACTCACCTATACTAAGAAATTTGAAAGACAACTACCTGGCTTACTGACTGGAAGAGGTCCATATTTGTGACCATTCCTAAGAGAGGTGACCAAACAGAATGCGGAAGTCATCAGGCAATATCATTAATATCGCATACAAGTAAAATTTTGCTAAAGATAATCTAAAAATGGCTTTAAACGTACATTGACAGAGAATTGCCAGAGGTTCAAGCCAGATCCAGAAAAGGATGTGGAATGAAGGATATCATTGCTGATTTCAGATGGATGTTGGCTGAAAGCAGAGAATATCAGAAAGATATTTTCCTGTGCTTTATTGACTACTCAAAGGCTTTCAATTGTGTGGCTCACGACAAGCTATGGACAACATTGTGAAGAATGAGTATTGCAGAACACTCAATTGTGCTCATGAGGAACCTATACACAGACCAAAAGGTAGTTGTTCAAACAGAACAAGGGAACACTGAGTGGGTTAAAATTAAGAAAGCTGTGCAACAGGATTGTATTCTTTCACCATACTTATTCAACCTGTATGCTGAGCAAAGAATCCGAGAAGTTAGATTATATGAAGAAAAACATGGCATCAGGATTGGAGGAAGACTCATTAACAACTTGTGATACGCAGATGATACAACCTTGCTTGCTGAAAGTGCAGAGCACTCGAAGTATTTACTGATGAAGATCAAAGACCATAGCCTTGAGTATGGATTGCATCTCAATGTAAAAAAGACAAAAATTCTCACCACTGTACCAATAAAAAACATCTATACAAATGGAGAAAAGATTGAAGTTGTGAAAGACTTCATTTTGCTCAGCTCAACCATCAACACTCATGGAAGTAGCAGTCAAGAAATCAAATGACATATTATTACATTAGGCAAATCTGCTGCACAAGATCTCTTTAAAGTGTTGAAGAGCAAAGATGTCAGTCTGGGGACTTAGTTGCACCTGACCTAAGCCATGGTATTTTCAATAACCTCATACACATGTGAAAATTGGACAGTGACTAAGGAAGACCATAGAAGAATTGATGCATTTGAGTTATGAAGTTAGAGGAATATATTGAAAGAACCATAGACTGTCAAAAGAACATACAGACCTGTGTTGGAAGAAGTACAACCAGAATGCTCCCTGGAAGCCAGGATGGCCAGTCTTCATCTTTCATACTTTGGACACATTGTCACAAGGGGCTAGTCCCTAGAGAAGGATAGCATGTTTGGTAAAGTGGAAGGTCAGAGAAAAAGAGTAAGACACCCAACGAGATAAATTGGCACAGTGGCAACAGCAATGGGCTCAGGTGTAGCAATGATTGTGAGGTTGGTGCTGGATTGGGCAGTGTTTTATTTTGTTGTGCATAGGATCGCTATGAGTCGGTACTGACTTGATGACATCTAACAACAGGCTAGGATGGCTCCAGTGTCCATGCTTTTAAACCACTTCCCGATGCTGCTTTAAGGGGTTGAGTATACTGCACATCCCTGTTTTGAAGATTTGGAGCTCAAGGCTTGAAGAGTCTGCCTTTTTGTGGCTCTGAACACTTCCCCATCCGGGAAGCTCCTGGAGAAGGCCGGAAGGAGCCTTCAGAGGCTGAGGGACGATGAGTGGGAGCCTTGACTGGGTCCTTTGAGCACCAGCCCTGCAGATGTCAGGCTCCTAGCTCTTTCTGTTAACCTTGGGAGAAAAACACATTGTGGCAGATAACAGGCACAGGGATATGCCGGCCCTCCGCCTGCTCCTGGGTCTGATGGATGGGCTACATGGGCCCCCCCGACCTGTGTGTGTACTGTTATCTGCTCGGCCAAGGGAGGTTGTTCATCACACAGACAGCTTGGCAAGGCACACCTGCTGGGCCTGCGTCGGCTGGAACAGCCAGCATCCTGGGAGAACAGAGAGCCAGTTGTGGAAGGGGTGAGGCTGGAGAGTATGAGGGACCAGGACCTCATGGCAGCAGCATCTCTGGATCTAGGATTGGTCTAGAGGGTGGCATTGAACTCTGGGCATGAAACTTGACTTCTGCTCCTGGTGCTGTGTGGTTATGGGTTAGTCACTTAACTTCTCTGGGCTATATAATGAGATTAAGTTTTGTCATAACCTTGGGGATCATTTGTTTTCTCCTGTCTGTCATGCTCCACCAAGTTCAATCACCATGTTCTATCAGTTTTACCACCAGCCTCTCATGATTCAGTCCATTTCTCACTATCCGGGCTACTACCACCTGGTCCAGGCCACTATCACCTCTCATCTGGGTGATAACTTTCTTTCCTCACTGCCCCCTACAGTCCATTCTTTGTAGGACTGCTGGAAGGTTCTTTATTACAAGATTAGATATTACTCCCCTGTTTAAATCCCTCCAATGTCTCCCTGTCACAATTAGAAATAAATCCTGCCTCTTTGCTAGGACCTTGAAAAATCTGGCCTCTCCCTCCCTGCCCAACATCAAGCTCCAGCCACATTGTCAAGCCCTTTCCCACCTCTTGGTCTTTGCTGCTCCCTCTGATGGAAAAGTGCGTGACTAACCATCTCCCCAGTCCTAGATTTCAGCTCCGTTGTCACCTCCGCAGAGAGATCATGTTAACCTGAGGTCATATGCCAGCCCCCAATCTCTATCACAGCATTCTGCTTTTTAATTTCCTAGCACTTATTATAATGCTTAGTTATGTTATTTATTTGTTTGTGTATTTATTTGTTATCTGTCTCTCCATTTAGACTGTAAGTGTCACCAAGGAATGTCTCATTCATGACTGTCTCTCAGAGTGCTTCCTCAGTACTAGGTCAGATATGCTTTTCCAGTTCCAGGGTCTTTGCTATCCCTCTGCCTAGAACTTTCTTCCTTTTCTTCTTCCCCTATTGAACTCCATCCCACCCTTCTTATCTGTGGCAGACTGCATTTTCCAAAGGTAATCACAACACTATTTCCTAATCTACATGTTCTTCATAAACTATACCCTTGGCACACTGGCCATGGAGAGATGGGCTTTATATCCCTCCCCTTGGATTGAGGTAGGCTTATAACCAACACGATACAGACACTTCTAAGGTAAGACTCCCCAAAATGGGCTCTGGAATCCTGAGGCATCATGTAAAAATTATGACTGTCCTTAGGTTGCCATGCTCTGAGCAAGCCCCACTAGCCTATACAGAGACCATATGGGAGCCCTGAGGTTACATGAGAAACAGCTACCTGACCAGCCCCCAGCTACTCCAGCTTCAGCCATCCTCTGATTAAAACCTCATCAGAGACCCTGATCCAGAACCATTCGTTCAGCAGAGCCCTTCTTGAACATCTGGTCCACAGAACCCAGAGCAGTATGAAAATCATTGCCTTGGTTTTAAGGCACTTGGTAACTTATTAAGCAGCAACAGGTAACCAGAGCAAGACCTCAGTTCATGCCTCACCTCTTAAGGGAAGCTTTCCCCATCCAGGAGAACTGACTCAATGACAACAACAACAACAACACTCTTACACATACCACAGTAGCTATTGTACACTTATGTATGTGATGCTTGGTTTTTGTCTTAGTCCTACTAAGATGGGTTGTGTGTATACAAAAATCATTGTCTTATACACCACTGTGTCTGGCATCTTGAACAGTGCCTGACACATAAGAGGTGCTCAGTAAGCACCATCTGAATGAATGATTTCACTAAAATATCATACCAGCCACATAAAAATGATCCGTATTATCTCCATTTTGCCCACAAACAAACTGAGACTCAGGGATGTTCAGTCCTTGATCAAGGCCACACAGTGGAGCAGGAGTCTATCCTGATTTCCTCTGACCCCCAAAGCCAGAGCCTATGTCCTGACTGGTGGAGGGATGCGGTGCTAACCTGGGATTCTGGAACTGGGAGAAGAGAGGGACCACAAATGTCCTTTTGTTTGACCTCTAGCATTTCACTTGGAAGAAGAAGGGCCCAGTGAGGAGAAGGAACTTGACAAAAGTCACACAGCATTGAACATTAAACGCACCCAGTGCCTCGCATTCTTGGCCCAGAGCGCCTCTGACTAAAAATTCCAACATGTTCTGAACACCTATCATGCACAAGACCCAAGCTAGATTTCAGAAGGGAGAGAGATAAGTTGTCCCACTGGGAAGAGGATTTCTATCTACAAAGCAAAGGGGACAAGAAGACCACTAAGAGATTTCTCTCAACAGCTCTGTGAGATAGCATCACCACCTTTCACAAGAGGACACTGAAACTTGGAGAAGTTCCAGGACTTACCCAAGATCACCAGGCTTGTAAGTGGCAGTCAGGATTGTAATCCTGATCGATCACTAGAGCTCCTTCCAGTACACCAGGCTCCCTCACTAAATGCGGAGGGAGCCTTGAGGCCACATCCCAGTGGGGAGTCAAGGACAAGGCACCACCTATCTGTCTGTTTGTTGTACTGTTGTGACTTGCATGTTGCTGAGATGCTGGAAGCAATGCTAATGATATTGAAAGTACCAGCAGGGTCACCCATGATGGATAGGTTTCAGCAGAGTTTCCAGATGAAGACAGAACAGGAAGAAAGGCCTGACAATCTACTTTAGGAAAAGAGCCAATGAAAACCCTATGGATGACAATAGAATACTGTCTGATATAGTGCCAGAAGATGAGCCTTCTAGGTTGGAAAGCACTCAAAATGCACAGTGACCACAACAATGAATTTGGGCATACCGGTGATCATGAAGATGGCATAGGACTGGGCGACAGTTCAATTTGTGGCACGTGGGGCCACCATGAGTCAGAGCTGACTTGAAAAAGGGAGCACCAGATGTCTAAGAAACATGAAGAAGGGAGCACCAGATGTCTAAGACTGAACTGGGAGGCCATCCTAGGCACTGTGGAGAAAAGTCTGAAGGTGGGATGGGACAGGCAGATCTGGGTGAGCCCGGGGGTGGGGGTGGGGAGGCATGGGAGCTGAGACACAGAAGGAAGGACTGTGGTGGGCTTCAGCAGCCTGGGTCAGGAAGGGATCCTGCTTTGTCTGTCCCTCATCACCTCTGCAGCCCCCAGTCACCTTCCCTGACACCCCCAACCCCCGCCTCAGTCAGAGCAAGGACTGGAAAATAAATGAGTCTGTTTATGAAGCCCATAATGTTGCCAGCAAAATAAGGCACTCAGTAGAGCAGCTCGGCGCCTCTAATGGGATATTATTTATGTCATTTTCCTCCCGGCGCTGGAGCCATTACTGCCCGGGATGGCGCTCCGTCACCCTCCACTCCCCCAGCGATGTTCCAATGTCACACTGAAGGATGTGTGCTGCAGTTGTCATGGCCGGCACCTGACTGCTAGCCGGAACCTTGCTGGGGGAGCTGAGGCCAAGCTGCTTTCCTGCTGCCGCCCACTCCCTGCCACTCAGAGGTCATTGGGCCACTCCTGCTAGTGGGGCCTCAGTGCCCACTCTCCTGGCAGGGCTTGAGAATTCTCCCATGGCACCCATGGCCCTACAGACTAATACCCACATGCCCAGCCAGCCTTTGGACTTTGACTCCAGCCTCAAGTCTGGCCTCTTATGTACAAGTCCCCAAATTAGACAGGCCTGGAGCAGCCAATCAGGTGATACATCGTCTCAGGTTTACTCCATCCCTCTGTCCCCTCTTGCTCATTGAAGGACTCAGTCTCTGCTTCTGCCTCATCTTCCAACCTACCTGCCTCAGTCTTTCCAGGTGAGGACAGGCCTTCAGCGTGACCTCCATGAAGCCTGTCAAGTTACATCAGTTGTCAATCAAGTCTAATCCAGTCTGAGGGAGGTTCTGGCACCACACTGAGGGCATCAGGCTTCCCCAGGGGCTGCCTGGAGGGACCTAGTCATAACACCCAGTGGAGCAGATTGGGAGTAGTGGCCATCATATGATGGGAAGGTGCACAGAAAATGGGTGGTTTCTAAGAGTGGAGATTCGGCATGACCTTTCTATCTGACCCTCTCGCCCGGGTTACGTCAGTTCATAAATATATCACTTGTGCTTGCTTTCCCACCCTCCTCCCTCAACTCCTTTCCTGGCTCATTCCTGCTGTCCCGGGTCTGTACCTCACCATAAAGTATGTCAGATTGGCTGCTACCTTTGTGTTAGGAGACAGTTTACTACACCTAGGTTTAATCTCAATTTTACCATTCACTTGTTGAAAGATCTGGGGCAAGTTCCGTAACCTCGCTAAGCCTCAGTTTCCTCAGCTATAAACTGAGAATGATAACAGCAGCCAGCTCACAGAGTTGTCAGTGTTCAGTAGATGCCAAAATGCTTGCGGTTCCTCCGGTGTGGCCCAGCTTCTCTTACTTTAGACTCTGACACAGTTGGGTGCTCTGCTCTCATGACCAGGAACACTCCTTTTTTTAAAAACAAAAAACTGGGGTTTGGGTGAAAGTTTACAGAGCAAATTTGTTTCCCAGTCAACAATTTATACACATGTGTGTGTGTGTCATTAATTGCAACCCCCTCAGTATAACAGCACTCTTCCTCGTAGTTCCTGGGTTCCCCATTTCCACTTGTCCAGTGTTCCTGCCTTCTGAACTCTGTTTTGGGGTCAATGCTGCCCTTTTGGTATCATGTGATTAATTGTTCCGAGGAGTACTTCCTCACAGGTGTTAGTGTTTACTTTATAGGTCTGTCTACTGTTTGTCTAAAGTGGGGTTCCCAGGGGCAGCTTCAGTTCTAGGTTTGAAGGGAGTCTACGGAGCACAGTCTCAGGGGCTCCACTCGTCTCTATTAGACCAGACCAGTAACTTGTCTGTTTTACGATTAAAAACATTTTTTCCCCATTTATCTCCTACTCCTTCAGGAACCTTCCATTGTTATCCCTATCAGAGCGGTAGGTAGTGGTAGATAGGCATTATCTAGAACTTCTGGGCTCTGGCTAGTGGACACTGTAGTTTGTGTGACCCATTAGCACTTTGGACTCCCTCCTCAAGTCAGATTTTTTTCACTCTTCTTTGCTCCCTATGGGGAGACATCAATCATTGTATCTTAGACAGCTGCTTACAAGCTTTTAAGACCCCAGGAGCTACTCACCGTAGTGAAGCGGGGTGGCTCCATAGCATTAGCATTGGACTTGGAACCAAGGTTGGCAGGTCAAGTCCACCAGCTGCTCTGGATAAGAAAAAATAAGGCTTTCTGCTCCTGCAAAGATCTACAAGCCTTGAAAACCCTATATAGGATTGCTATGGGTCTGAATCGATTCAGTGGTACTTAATAACATTAACAGCTATTCACCATAGTAGGATGTTGAACATTCTTTATGGACTATGTTATTGCCAATTGACCTAGATGTCCCCCTAGACTATGGTCCTAAACTCCCAAACCCAGTGACTCAGTTCTTCAAGGTATTTGATTATGGCTAAGAAGTGCCCATAACTTTGTCCCCAGTTTGCTCTACTGTGCTGGTAGTAGTGTGTATAGAGTCAGTTCCAACTCATAGTGACCCTGCATTGGGTTTCTGAGGCTGTAAATCTGTGTGGGAGCAGAAAGCCTCATCTTTCTCCCATGAAATGGCTGGTAGTTTCTAACTGCTGACCTTAAGGTTAGCAGCCCGACTTGTAACCACTATGCTACCAGAGCTCCTTTTGCTCTACTATATACATGGATGTATTTGCAGCACATATGAATATATACAAGTGTATAGAAAATTCCTTTGCCAAACCTGTATATACTTGTAAATGTACTCCCACTCACCCTCCCAGACCTGTTCAGCTCCGTGTCTAGCTACATGTCACTTGTGGATTATTGAGTATTTACTGCTGTTGCCTTTTACTTTTGTGCACCTCCCATTGTCTTCCTTTTGCAAGACATGGGAGTTTTGCAAGAGCAATGGCCTTTTCATTGCAAATACCTTTGCTAAACAGCGTAAAAGACAGCTATACACGTGGACCTCACCAGATGGTATACACAGAAATAAAATTGAGTACATCTATGGAAAGATACAGTGGGAAAGCTCCATATCATCAGCCAAAACAAGGCCAGGGATAGACTGTGGGACAGACCATCAATTGCTCGTATGCAAGTTCAGGTTGAAGCTGAGGAAAATTGAAACATGTCCGCAAGAGCCAAAATATGACCTTGAACATCTCCCACCTGAATTTAGAGATCATCTGAAGAACAGATTTGATGCCTTAGACACTAATGAAAGAAGACCAGAAGAACTGTGGGATGACTTCAAGAATATCATACGGGAAGAAAGCATAAGGTCATTAAGACAAGGCAGAAGGAAAAGATCAAAATGGATGTCAGAAGAAACTCTGAAACTTGTTCTCCAGCATCGAGATGCTAAAGCAAATGGAAAAAATGAGGAGGTAAGAGTTGAACAAAAAAAGTTCCAAGGGCAATTGGAGTTATAAAACCAAAAGGAAAGAACACACTCAGCATTTCTCAAGCTGAGGAAACTGAATAAAAAAAATTCAAGCCTCAACTTGTGGAATTGAAGGATTCTACAAACATGGAAGAAATACAGAGTCACTGTACCAAAAAGAAATGATCGATGTTTAACCATTTCAAGAGGGAGCATATGATCAAGCGCCAGTGATATTGAAGGAAGAAGTCCTAGGTGCATTGAGGCATTGACAAAGAACAGAGCTCTGGGAATTATTGGAATACAAATTGAAATATTTTTCAGCAAACTGATGTAGCACTGGAGGCATTCATTCATCTATGCCAACTAATTTGAAGAGATACATATGTGTGCCCATTCCAAAGAGAGATGACCCAACAGAATGCGGAAATCATTGGATAATATCATTAATATTGCATACAAATAAAATTTTGACAAAGATAATTTTAAAACAACTGCAACATTGACAGGGAACCGCCAGAAGTTCAAACCAAATTCAGATGAAGATGTGGAATAAGGGATTTCCTTGCTGGGGTCAGATGGATCTTGGCTAAAAGCAGATAATAACAGAAAGATGTTTATCTGTTCTTCATTGACTATGCAAAGGCTTTTGACTGTGTGGATCATGACAACCTCTGGATCACACTGCAGAGAATGAGTACTCCAGAACACTTAATTGTGCTCATGAGGAACCTGTACATAGACCAAGAGGCAGTTTGAACAGAACAAGGGCTCACTGAATGTTTTCAAATTAGGAAAGGTATGTGCTAGGGTTATATTCTTTCACCATATTTATTCAATCTGTATGCTGAGCAAATAATCCAAGAAACTGGAGTATACGAAGAAGAACATGGCATTAGGATTGGAAGAAGACTCATTAACAGCCTGTGATATGCAGCAACCTTGCTTGCTGAAAGTGAAGAGGACTTAAAATACTTACTGATAAAAATCAAAGACCGCAGTCTTCAGTATGGGTTGTACCTCAATGTAAAGCTCCTTATCATTGGACCAAAAAATAACATCAGGATAAATGGAGAAAGGATTAAAGTTGTCAAAGATTTCATTTTGTTCAGATCACACTCATAGAAGCAGCAGTCAGGAAATCACACAAAGTATTGTATCAGGCAAATTTGCTGCACAAGACCTCTAGAATGTTCAAGAGCAAAGATGTCCATTTGAGGACTAGAGTAGGCCTGACCCATGCCATGATAGTTTCAGTAGCCTCATATGCATGTGAAATTTGGAGAGTGAATAAAGAAGAATGTAGAAGAATCTATACATTTGAGTTATGGTGTTAACTGCATCATTTCCTTTCTTCCTGGACCTGAGCCCTAGTCAGTTTCTCTTCAGGGCTCTAAGTCTTTGCGGTTGACTGTCCTTGGAACCTAGCCTTGGGCTTGGTACCCTTTCAGTTGACCATCAGCATCTCCAGAACCGTTTCTGTCAGTGGAGGCTTTTGTGTTGCCATGATGTTGAACAGGTTTCAGCCAGGCTTTCACACTAAGACAGACTAAGAAAAAAGGCCTGGTAATCTACTTTCAGAAATCAGCCAACAAAAACCCTATGGATCACAATGGTCTCATCCCAATGTGCCTTTGGCCTTCAGGAATCAAGGCTCACCTCAACAGCGGCAAACAACAATGACAATGATCAGCAAGCTAAACAAAAATCCCTGCCTTCAGGAAGACTGTGAGGAAATAGACAATCAAAATAAATAAGTTAGTAAAATATGAACCATGTCAGATGGGCAATGGAGAGAAGCAAAGTGGGGAGCGACAAACCTGCAGTGGTTGTGGGTGTAGGTCAGTTGTTGTTAACTGCCTGTGAGTTGGTTCCAAGCAACCCTGTATAGGGTTTCCAAGGAGCAGCTGGTGGATCTGAGCCTCCAACCTTGTGGATAGCAGTTTAGTGCTTATCCTACAGTGCCACATCAAAGGCATGTGTCCATGGTAGATAACTCAGGTCCCAGAGGAGACAGCTCTCAATATGGGGGGTGAAGGGCAGAGTGGAGGGTAGGATCAGATCCCTGAACACCCCCTGCCCCATCACTGGCCTCCTGCCGTCATGCCTGGAGTCTAACAGGCTTAGAACAAACAACCTGCTGGAGGAGCCATCCAGCCTCTTCCTGCAGCCTCCACCTGTTCCACCCACCTGCCTGCCTGCCCGCCCGTCCACCTGTCCGCCTGACCGCCTGGGAGGGTGGCAACACTAAACGTAGCAGCACAACAGGAAATGGTTGCACTGTGGACAGAATGACTGCCTCCCCCTCATCATTGGCCTTATTTGTGGCCCTCATTGTCTTCAGTACTGCCCTTCAGCCTAGGGTTGGGGGAGAAAAAGGGGGCCAGTCTCTGTTTGCCAGTGTGGTGTCCAATGACCTGAGAAATCCCAGAGGAGGGGTGGGCTTCTCACCAGGCAGCCCCTCTAGGCAGGCTCAGGCATGTTAGTGTTATCCAAGGGGCTAGGGGTGAATAGAAAGGACTAGCCTGTACTGAGACCTCTCTGTCAGGCATTTCTTGCCCATCATTCCCTCCAACCCACACAATCATCTACTACACCATTTTAGAAATGAGGAAACAGAGGCTCAGAGAGGTTAACTGATGGGCTTAAGGTCACACACCAAGTAAAAGGCAGACTAGGATTTGAACTCAGGTTAGTCTAAACTGAAGCCCTTCACTTTTTGTTCTAGACCTATGGACTCCAAGGTCATTTTTTATCTTTCTAGAAGCTCCTAGCAAAGTCCAGTGCAAATTGCTAGTGGGCCAAGTATTTCACAGAGAGGAGTCTTGGTTAGTGGCTAGACAAACCTTAAGTTCTTGTTCTGATTTTGTCATACCATAGTTCTAAGACTTTGGGTGTGTGGGTCCCCTTCCCCTGGGGGCTTAGTTTCACCCATCTGTCAAATGAACATAAGAGGATTCTCCCTCTTGACCTGTTGTTAAGGACAGGTGGACGAGATGCCAGTTAGCAAAGTGCATTGGAGAAAGCGTAAAGGCATTGTTTGGAGACATATGCCAGTTAGCAAAGTGCATTGGAGAAAGCGTAAAGGCATTGTTTGGAGACAGTGTGATATTGTTGTTAAGTGCTGTCAAGTCAGTTCCGACCCAGAGCAACCCTGTATAGGGTTTCCAAGGAGCAGCTCGTGAGCTTGAGCCACTGACCTTGCAGTTCAAATGGCTTTGCAGTCTGGTGCATTAACCCACAGTGCTTCACCAGGATAGCACCATCAAAGTCCAGGACACGGTTAAGGAGATAGGAGATTTTATTGTTCCAGCAGCAGCAGCAGCAGCAGCACAACATCTTTCCAGCAAACGTCACCTGCTTACAGTCCATTAGAAGCCATTATTGCTGGGTCTGGGGTAGATGCATGCCCCTGACCTTGGTGCGTGTCTGACAGCTACTGGCAGCAATCTAGGAAGTAGGAGCCTCTTCCGGTGCTCCTCTCCCTCCCAATGCCATGGCCACAGCCTCTGCCTGCCAGAAGATCAAAGAAGGGATCCAGTTCAAGTTCTAGGTGCTCCGGCATCCTCCTCCCCTCCCGGAGTTTGCAAACTGAGTAGGGCAATCGTGACATGAGGACGAAACGTGTAGATATCTAGGGCTGGTGGGACCTCAGAGGGTTGGGTACAAGCTGCTGCTTGTGTTCAGAGAGAGGGAGAGACAAGCCCAAGGTCAGAAGAACAGAGCCAGGACACCTGGAATTCCCAGCCCAGGCTCCTATACTCTGAGGTGGGAATTTCAGGTCTTGGGGTTGGCAGAGGGGAGGGTTTTATATCATGTTACATAGGTGGGCTTCAGGAAAGGCAGTCCCTAGACACAAAACCTGTTCACACTAACATCCCAAGCCAGAGAGAGAAACAGAGACAGACACACAGAGAACATGGGAGAAGGCCTGAAAATTTCCGCAAAAGATCAAAATCAGCAAGTTTCTTTTTTATGTTTTATTGTGAATTATGTGATAGTTTGCATGGGAGAACATTAGTTTTACATTCATTCATTCTATTGTATATCGCTTCATTGTGATGGTTACAATCCCCTCCATGCATCATCACTCAACCAAAAGGCATACACAACAAGCCTGCCCCCTGGTTGTTAGCACAGAGCTCCTGTCTCTCTCTGGATCTAAAGCCCCCAGCCACTCCACCTCTCCATGTCATCATCTCTGCCTCTATCTCAGGCATCACAGTTTCTGTGGGTAGGGTCCCGCTCTCCGCTTTTCTCCCATGATGGTCCCAGGGACCTCAGCTCCTAGACTGAAAAGTCAATCACTCCCCTCCTTGCTACAAAATGTCTGCCTTTACATTACAACCCTCACAATCAGTCCTGATAACAATTATTCACTATTCTGTCACAAGAGACCTGTCCTCAATTTCTTTCATCAGCCCCACCTAGACAGATTGGATATTATTCAGTGGAGATTCTACCTTCCTCCACACCCTCTGGATCTAGGTTCCCTCTTGTAAGCTTGTAAGCCAGTCACTTCTTGCCTTTATAGCACCCCCGCCCCCCATTTTGGGTAGTCAATGTCCAAGTTGCCCATCCCTGTCCTCTCCATGTGTGAAGGGGGTGGGAATGATCCTTGATGTAAAGATTTGTTCCCTCTTTTGAGCTACCGCATCCATAGGTGTAGATCAAATTCATCAAATTGTATCAGATTACTCTTTTTTTTTTTTTTTTGCCTTCTTTCTTCTTCTAGTTCAGCTCTGATCATCCAATCATTGAAGCCAGGTCAAGTGGTTATTATCTGCAAGTGTGGGTGTTCTTGTGCATATGCCCTCTCTTCTTATCAGCTGGACACTTCACTCTCCACTCTAGTCCTCTGTGGCTATGTCACTG
>NW_006408814.1:1151137-1182382 GCF_000296735.1 Chrysochloris asiatica | reverse complement strand
ACTGGGCACGTTGTAGCCCCATTTTAGGTATTCCAATCAGTTATAGTCAGAAGACGGACTTACAAGCTTTCTATGGTGATATTTCTGGCTATTCCTTTCTCTTCCCCTCCAGTGTCTATTTTATAATACAATGCAAGGAAAACTAAGATTCAAAAGACAGCCAAGCATCTTAACATTATTTCCCCCCCCCCTTTCCCCATTCCAACCATGTCTCAATCCCTGTATCCCAGAGCCCTGTTGTTCCAAGATTTGCATACATCATTATTTACCTCTGTCCCACTTATCCCATGCAAACCTGCCTAATTGTTCTCCTGTCTGCTTTGTTCTTCCATTCCCCTCTCCCTTCTTGTATATTGCACCCCCTCCCCAGCACCCAAACTATCCTGTGTCTATTCCCTGCCCTGTGCTCCCCCTTCCCCTCCCTCCCCTCACCCTACCCCTACATCCTGGTAATCATCAAAGAATCCACCCCCCTCCCTTTAGTATGGGTTCTTTTTCTTAGTCTTTTACAGTAGTGGTCCTATGCAGTATTTCTCTTTTTGTGCCTGACTAATTTCACTCAGCATAATGTCCTCAAGGTTCATCCATGTTATGTGGTGGCTTGTAGCTTCCTTGTTTTTCTTCAAGGTAGCATAGTATTCCATTGTGTGTATGTACCACAGTTTGTTTATCCATTCTTCAGTTGATGGGCACTTTGGTTGTCTCCATCTTTTTCCTATTATAATGCGTGCTGCTATGAACATTGATGTGCCTATATCTTTTCGTGTTATGGCTCGTATTTCTTGTGGGTAAATACCAAGTAGAGGAATTGCTGGATCATAAGATATTCCTATTCCCAACCTTCTGAGGACCGCCAAATTGCTTTCCAGAGAAGTTGGACCATTTTGCAGTCCCACCAGCAATGCAGGATTGTATCAGTCTCTCCGCATTCTTGCCAGCATTTATTGTCCTCTACTTTTTTGATCTTTGCTGTTATTGCTGGTGTGGGATGATATCTCATTGTTGTTTTGATTTGCATCTCTCTAATGTTTTGCCATCCTTTTTTGCTCAACTCCCCTTTTCTGCATTTTTTGACTTTTTCTCCACTGAAGTACTCAGTGTCCTCAAGCTATCTTCTCATTTGCCTTGAAGAAACTCTCTTCTCAGAAAAGAATTAAAATCTCATTCATACTCAAATGTAAATGACTGACAAGAGTTCTAAAGTAATGTGACTGCCTCAGGTTTCAGCAGGACTTCAAGTAGGAAAGTAGTAATACATGTTCCCTTCCCACACAATTACAACTCCTTGTTTCACTATTAAATTCCTGCCCTTCATAACTCACTCAGGAGTCTCTTCCTCCAGAAACAAGAGAGGAAAAGGAGAGTCAGAAATAAAAGGGGGATATAGAATGCACTCTGGTAGCACAGTGGTTATGAATTGGGCTGCAAACTACAAGGCCAGCAGTTTGAAACTACCAACTGTTCTGTGGGAGAAAGATGAGGCTTTCTGCTCCTATAAAGATTTACAGCCTTGGAAACCCTGTACAGCGCTGCTATGAGTCAGAACTGACTCCAAAGCATAAAACCAATACCACAGAATGTGTGGTTAATTGCCTTCATGAAGAGTTGCTTTCTCTGTCATAAGTTTAGAAGAAATGAGTAGTGTCTGGCTACCATTACTAATTAAAGATTCCATTGAAGAATCCTGATCAAAAGGGGAAAATGCAGACTATAATTTCAAATTCTCATAAATTCAAGACTTCCTACAATCATGAAGGTGGATGAATCCCTGAAATTATTGCCCTTAAACCTTAAACCAAAACATCCTGTGAAATCTCCTTAAAACCAAACAGTAGTTTAGCTTAACTAGTAGAAGATGTCTGCCTTGAGCATTATGCTCTTTTAGGAACCATCTACACGGGATCAAATTGACAGCAGCAATTTGAAAGATTAGATAGGAACCTTAGGGGTGAGTGAATTAATGTTAATGGGGAGGAACAACTCAGAAAAGTAGGGGGAGAACACTCGCACAACTTGAAGAATGGCCTTAGTGTCACAAGTACATGTAGAAACTGTTGAGTTGGTGTGTGTTTTGCTGTGTATATTCTCAACAACATCAACAAAATAAATAAAATGATGTATTTTAAAAAGAATCTCTTCCTCCAGGCAGCCCTCTTTAACTAGCCCCCAGAGTGGGCCTGGGTCTTTCTGTTACATAGCCTCACAAAACCAAGTCCTTTCCCCTATCCTCTGAGTCTTTTGTCTTTTGATGTAATTAGAATTACTTGATGAATATCTGTCACCCAATATACTATGAAGTCCTTAAGCAAATCTTGTTTTGCTCTCTGCTGTGTCCTCAGGGCCTAGTAAAGTCCCTAGAGCACAGTCATGGTTGTTGTCAAGTGCCAGTTCCGACACATAGCAACCCTATATAGGGTTTCAGAGGAGCAGCTGATGGGTTTGAACAGCTGACCTTGCAATTAGCAGTTCAATGCTTATCCAACAGTGCCACACCAGGACTTCTCTGTAAAAGTTGTTGTTAAGTGCTGTGGAGTTGTTTCCAACTCATAGTGACCTTGTATAGGCTTTCCAAGGAACAACTGGTGAGTTTAAACCACTGATCTTGTGGTTCAAACCAACCTTGTGTTCCAGTGCAACCTTGTGTTCCAGATGTTCAATAAATATTATTTAAATGAAGACATGAATTATTAAATAAATGCAGCTTGAGGCAGCTATAAAATCTGGGCTCTGCCTTAATTCTATGAAGAACAACCTCTCAGTGCCCCCACCCCATGTGAAGCCCCGCCCCTGACATTGTAATAGATTCAGATCCCTTCTCTCAGGTGGGAGCACTCAGTTCCTTTGCTCTCAGCCAACCAGAGACACCCTTTCTGGGAGATTACACCCTCTCTAACCCTTCAAAACAGTCCACAGAGACTGGTGGCTGACAACGAGGGTACAAAAGGCAACTGCATGGTGCCATTTATGCTCCTAAGTCTCCTACGGATTAGATCAAAACTAAAGTTTACCTGAGACCACATCTTTGCTTGTTCCCTGCCCTCACTCCCTCCCTTAATAAATCACATACACCTAAATCCTTTCTCAGGTTTGGCTTCTAGGAACCTGATTGGAAACAAGCACTTTCCAAGTCTTCAATGGGTTCTTTACCTCAACTTTCTCACTATCTTTCCCCATTAGAGAATTAAGATGTATTAATTAAGTGCTTACTGTGTGCCAGGGCCCATACTGCATGCTTTAAAAGTCTGTTATGCTATGTAGTCTTCACATATATACTATTATTATCCCCATGTCAGAGAGGAAGAAACCAAGAACCAGAAAGTGCATGACAGCTCAAGATCATTGATGTTGTTGTTGTTGTTAGGTGCCACTGATTCATAGCGACCCTATGCAAAACAGAACAAACCACTGTCCAGTCCTGGGCCAACTTCACAATCCTTGCTATGCTGGAGCCCATTGATGCTGCCACTTTGCCAATCCATCTCGCTGGGGGTCTTCCTCTTTTTCTCTGATCCTCCACATTACCCAACAGGATATCCTTGTCCAGTGACTGGTCCCTCCTGACAACATGCCCAAAGTATGAGAGACAAAGTCTGGCCATCCTGGCTTCCAGGGAGCATTCTGACTGTACTTCTTCCAACACAGATCTGTTTGTTCTTTTGGCAGTTCATTGTACCTTCAATATTCTCCTCCAACACCATAACTGAAATGCATCAATTCTTCTACAGTCCTCCTTATTCACTGTCCAACTCTCATGTGCATATGAGTTTATTGGAAATACCATGGCTTGGGTCAGGGGCACCCTAGTCCTTAAACTGACATCTTTACTTTTCAACACTTTAAAAAGGTCTTGTGCCGTAGATTTACCCAATGCATTATGTCATTTGATGCTGCTTCCATGACTGTTGATGGTTGATCTGAGCAAAATGAAATCTTTGACAATTTCAATCTTTTCTCAGTTGATAAGAATGTTGTTTATTGGTCCAGTGGTGAGAATTTTTGTTTTCTTTACATTGAGATGCAATCCATACCGAAGGCTGTGGTTTTTGAACTTCATCAGTTAAGTATTTTAAGTCCTCTTCACTTTCAGCAGCAAGGTTGTATTGTCTGCATATCGCAGGCTGTTAATGAGTGTTCCTCAAATCCTGATGCCACGTTTTTCTTCATATAACCCAGTTTCTCAGATTATTTGCTCAGCATACAGGTTGAATAAGTATGGTGAAAAAATACAACCCTGTCACACACCTTTCTTAATTTGAAACCATTTGGTCTTCCTTTTGTTCTGTTCGAACAATTGCCTTTTGATCTATGTACAGGTTCCTCACCAGCACAATTAAGTGTTCCAGAATACTCATACTTCGCAATGTTGTCCATAGCTTGTCATGATCCACACAATCGAAAGTCTTTATGTAGTCAATAAAGTACAGGTACATATCTTTCTGGTATTCTCTGCTTTCAGCCAAGATCCATTGGACATCAGCAATAATATCCCTCATCCCACGCCCTCTTCTGAATCTGGCTTGAACCTCTGGAAGTTCTCTGTCAATGTATGCTTGCAGCGTTTCTGTATTACCTTTAGTAAAACTTTACTCGCATGTGATATCAATGATATTGTCCGATGATTTCCACATTCTGTTGGGTCACCTCTCTTTAGAATGGGCACAAATACGGGTCTCTTCCAATCTGTTGGCCACGTAGTTAGTTGTTTTCCAAATTTCTTGGCAGAGATGAATTAGTGCCTCCTGTGCTGCCTCACTTTGTTGAAAGATTTCAATTTATATTCCATTAAATTCCTGGTGCCTTGTTCTTTGCCAGTGCCTTCACTGCACCTTGGACTTCTTCCTTCAGGATCACTGACTCTTAATCATCTGTTACCTCTTGAAATGGTTGAACATCGACCATTTCCTTTTGGTACAGTGACTCTGTGTATTCCTTCCACATTTATTTGATGCTTTCTGCATCATTCAATAATTTGCCAAGGGAATCCTTCAAGAACACAAGTCGAGGCTTGAATTTTTTTCAATTCCCTCAGCTTGAGAAATGTTGCGCGCGTTCTTCCCTTTTGGTTTTTTAACTCAAGGTATTTGCATAGTTCATTACAATATTTGACTTTGTCTTCTCGAGCTGACCTTTGAAATTTTCTGTTTAGCTCTTTTACCTCCTAGCTTCTTCCATTTGCTTTAGCATCTCTATGCTGGAGAGCAAGTTTCAGAGTCTCTTCTGACATCCATTTTGGTCTTTTCCTTATTTCTTGTCTTCTTTATTCCTGTATGATGTTCTTGATGTCATCCCACAACTATTCTGGTCTTCGATATTTAGTGTCTAAGGTATCAAGGTCATAGCTGAACAAGCATTTGAACCCAATTCTAGAAAGCGAGGTAGTGATGGCAACTGGACATTATAATCCAGTGACTATCATTGTTTAATAACACAGAATAAGGAGAAACTGATATTGTCAAGAGTTTGGGGAGGATGGTAAGGGAGCATCCTTATAGGAAGGAATATTTGAATCTTGAAGAACAAACAGGAGCCTTCCAGATAGACATCCCAGGTGGTGGGGGGAGGGCGTGATGCAAGACAGAGGGAACAGTATGTGCCAAGACAAAAAGACAGGAAGAAGAATATGACTCACAGCAAAGAGTGTGAGGGGCATTGAGGGATATGTGTTAGGTAGAGTCTGAGGCTAAGGGAGGAATGGGGACTATGTCCTACAGGAAGATGGATGTCACTGTAGTGCTTCAGGCAGAGGAGTGACATGGTAGAGTTCTGTTTAGAAGATCACTCTGATGGTCAGGATGGAAGACTGATTGGAGAGAAAGACTGGGGCCCACAGAGCTATTTAGAAAAGCAAGACTCAGGTTTTATTTTAAGGCTGTGGGGATGGATAAAAGCAAGTGGGCAAATTTAAGAGAGAGTGATTTGTGAGGTGAAAATAGCAGATTTAGGGGACTGGACATGGGAGGTAAGGGAGCAGGAGGCATCTGAAACAATGCCCAGGTATTTGCTTTGGTCAGTGCCACTTGCCAAAATGAGAAAATGGTCCATGATTGAGCAGAGGAGGATGAGTGCCATTTGGGGCTGAATCTGAGATTTTCTCCAGGGAGTGTGTCCAGGAGGCAGTAATAAATGGGCCATCTCTTCTGGAGCTCAGGAGAGAGGTGGGATTTGAAGTTCTATATCTAAAACTCTGATTGGCTCTTTCTGACATCATAGGGATGAGGAAGGGGTTATATAAGAAGCCCTTGACCATGAAAATATTGAGGGTAAGTGGACTAACTGAGTACTTCAGTTGAACTTACTGTCCCAGGTGAGCTTGACAGAAGTGAATTATTTCAAATGAAGTGCTCTGGACTTTTTCAAATTCCTTAGGATCATGAGCTTCCTGCTGCCGCCTCACACCCCTGCCATTTTCATTGTCCCCCTCCCTATTGCCTTTCCAAAAAAAGAAATTAAAAAAAGTGGTGGAATGGATGGTTTGGGAGCTGAAAACCACCAAATGGGGAGGTTATATCCTCGAGACAGAAGCATCAATCACCACATTTTCATTATTAAGTAACATCGCGGTATGCTGGGCTGATTCTGCACCTTATCTGAACCTAGCAGCTGTGCCCTAAATTCCAGCCGTGGCGCCTGTCTGCAAGAATTCAGTTGCCTGTGTTTAAAATGAGTGTTAGCATCTATCATTTCCCCACACCAAATGGTTTTGTGTCGGTGGTTGGCAGTGCTAATCCGTCACCGGGTACTCTACTGCCCAGCTCGATACCCTCTTCGTCACTGTTGGGGGGAGAGGATCGAGAGGCCCCAAGGATGGGGGAAATGTCACTGTGAGGATAATTGCAACATTTGGGACTCTTTCATAGAAAAGCAGTGGGGGTATGTAAAGCCATCTGTGTCTGCTGCAGACTCTGACTTCCTATCCTACTGATTCTGGGCAAAGATACTCCATCAGTTAGTCTTTGGGTCATTGTAAAAGTTGGTGGGACTTTGCCACAGGACACTTTGGGCCTTGGCTCTATCCATGAAGGGCTTTGGTGATGGTCAGCGTCTTTTAGCTCTCGCAGGTACAGTATAGCAGAATGTATTTTCAAGAGGACTTTAGACCATCTGGTCTGGTATGTCTCAACCTCTTTTGTAAATCATAAATCTTTTTTAGAATATGGGTAAGCCCATGGACTCTCTCCTTATCAAAACAAGCAAACCCCAAATTTTGTCCATATATGTGGCGCTGTAGAGTTCTGGTATGATGTTGTAGGATAAGCACTAGACTGCTAACCACAAGGTCTACAGTTCAAACCCACCAGTCACTTCTTGGAAATCCTATATAGGATCACTATGAGTTGAAGCCAACTCTATGGCACTTAACAACAACAACAACAACAAATGTGATGGTGTAGGATAAGCACGGGACTGCTAACCTGAAGGTTGGCATTTCAAACCCACCAGCCGCTCCTTGTAAACCCTATGCAGGGTCAGTATGAGTCAGAACCAATTCAATGGCATATACAACAAAAACAGCATATCAAAATTAGCCTACTATGTCATGGGATTCATACCTACCTATTACCATGGTGTCGATTCTGACTCATAAGGCAGAGTAGAACTGCTCTTTTGGGTTTCTGAGACTGTAAATGTTTATAGGAGCAGATCAGCCCACCTTTATTCTGAGGAGTGGCTGATGACTTCAAACTGCTGACTTTTCAGTCAGAAGCCCAATACGTAACCCACTATACCACCAGTGCTCCATGAAGTTCATGGACCCTAGGTTAAAAATCTCAGATATGGTTCAACCTCCTCATTTCACAAAAGAATAGGCTGAGCTTCAAGGAGAGGAGGCTATTTGTCAAAGTCTGCAGAGTGACTAGATGGAATTATTGGGTGGGCAATGAATGCATCTAAGATAGTGCGGATAGCTGAAAAAAGAAGAGCAATGGATAAACAAACTATGGTACCCAATGGAATGCTACCCAACATTAAAGAAAAACAATGAATCCATGCAGCGTCTTACAACATGGATGAATCTGGAGGGCATTATGCTGAGTGAAATAAGTCAATCACAAAAAGGAAAAAATATTGTATGAGATCATTATTATAAAAATCAAGAAAAGGTTTATACACAGAAGGAAACATTTTTTGATGGTTACCAGGGATGGGAGTGGAAGAGAGGGAAAAATCACTAACTTGAGAGTAGATATGTATTAACTTGGATGAAGAGAAAGGCAATACACAATAAAGGGGAGGTCAGTACAAAATGACCAAGACAAAGGAAGACACTAAGAGGGATGCAAGAGTAAAACGCAACATCAGTAAATCCAAGTGGGCTTCAAAAAGTTCATGGAAATTCCCATTATCTTTTAATTCCATTTTTCCATGAATTTTTCAAAGCCCTCTTGTAATACTGCACATACAATCTTGCAATAATGGAATTAATCAGCAATAATTTACACGTGGATATGTATGCTGAACATGTGTAATATATTGTTTGTGAGTATATCCACAGCATATATTGGTTTGGAAGAGTTTATTTCTACATATGTGTTTGTATGTATTACAAACATATTCAAGTATAGAGTAGAGAGCATGCAGGGGTCAAAGTTATGCAAACTTCTTCACCATGATCAAACACTTTGAGAAAGCAAGTCATTGAGCTCAATGACTTAAGACCATAGGGTTTAGGACCATAGTCTCAAGGGGACAGCTGGGTCAATTGACATAACATAGTCCACAAAGACAATGTTCTACATCCTTGTAGTGAGTAGTGACTGGCGTCTTAAAAAAAGTGAGTAGTGGGTGGCTATCTAAGATGCAGCTATTGGTTTCTTCCTGTCCAGATCAAAGAAGAGTGAAGAAAATCAAAGACTCAAAGAAACAATCAGTGCAAATGAACTAATGAACCACATGAACCTTAGCCTGCACTAATCTAAGAACAGAATAACTAGATGGTGCCAACCTACCAACACCAACTGTTCTGATCTCCTGATCACAAAAAAAGATTCTGGACAGAGTGGAAGAAAAATGCCAAAAAAAATTTTTTTTTAAATCACAAAAAATGACCAGAGTAACTGGTCTTATAGAAATTGGTGGAACACCTGAGACATCCTTCAAATCTGGTGCTCAACCCTCTCCCAGAGATAACCTTTTAGTCAAACAATAGACTGACTGAGAAAATGAACAATAATATCATCCATGAAGAATGTGCTCCTCTGGCTACCAAAAATGGGGTGGGAGGGGTGGCTATAATGAAGTGGCTGGCTAACAAGTTTTCAAGAGTGTGCTTAGTAGTTTCAGAGCCAGTGGTGTAAGGTAGAATCTGCACTGAATAGATTTCCTCTTGTCTAGATGGGTCTAGTGAAAGCGGATGGGGAAGGATGGGGATAAGATTCTTTTGATACAACAGTGAGTAATTGTTATCATGACTAATTGAGATTATCACAACTGTAAAGGTAGAAGATGTATAACAAAAAGGGGATGTAGTTAATCTCTCATTCCAGTAACAAAGGACCCTAGGACCATCAAGAGGGAAGAGCATGAGCAGAGCCTGGGATCCCAACCAGAGAAGCAGTGACACCAGAGACGGAAGCAGAGGAAAGAATCAGAGAATACATGAACAGAGTCAAGGAAGTAACTACAAGAAGAAGTGCAGCTTCAAGATTTGTGAAAAATGCCCTTTGAGAACCCAAACCTAAAGATACTTCAAAAATTGCCAAATAATGGAAAAGTAAGAGCTAAAAAAAAGAATGTGCTCCTCAGAACAATCAACCACACGATACCAAAAGGACAGCATTTGCCCCAAAACAAAGCTCAGAAGGCAGAAAGGGGCAGGAAAGAAGGATGAGTGGAATCAGGGACCCAGGGAGGAACTAGGAAGAATTTTATCTTATTGATGGAATTGCAATTGATGCCACAAAACAAAAAGTCTATAAATTGTTGAATGGGAAATTCATTTGTTTTGTAAACTTTCATCCAAACCACAATAAATTATTCAACAACAACAAAAAAAGAAAAATAAGAAAAGTGAAAAGAAGTGGTTGATTGCCTGAAAGACCTGCATTTGATTCAACTCCAGAAGTAGTTACTAGTTTTATGTTGTTGTTAAGTGCATTAGAGCCAGTTCTAACTCAACGTGACCCTATATAGGGTTTCCAGGAAACGGCTGGTGGATTTGAACTGCTGACTTTTCAGTAAGCAGTCCAGTACTTGCCCTACAGCACCACACCAGTACTCATAGCTAGAGGCAAAACTTTAAATTCTTTGTATCAGGTTGATTGTTGTTGTTAGGTGCCATTGAGTTGATTGTGATTGAATGAAACATTGCCCAGCCCTGCACCATCTTCACAATTGTTCTGTTCGAACCCATTGTTTCAGTTACTGTGTCAATTCATCTCATCGTGGATCTTCCTCTCCTCCACTGACCCAACAGTTTTCCTAGCATGATGTTCATCTCCAGGGACCAATAGATCCATTTTGGAAGAAGTGCAGCCAGAGTGCTCCTTAGAGGCCAAGATGGCCAAAATTCGTCTCTCATACTTTGGACATATTGTCAGGAGGGAACAGTCACTGGAGAAGGATATCATGTTTGGTAAGATGGAGGGTCAGAGAAAAAGAGGAAGACCCCCAACGAGATGGATTGGCCAGGTGGCAACATCGATGGACTCAAGTGTGGCAACAGTAGTGAAGTTGGCCCAGGATCAGACATTGTTTCATTCTGCTGTGCATAAGGTCGCTATGAGTCGGTGCCAACTCAATGGCACCTAACAACAACTTCCTTCTAACAACAAGTTCAACGTATGAGAGATGAAGTCTTGCCATCCTAACTTCTAATGAGCATCTCCCAAACTCAGTTTTCTCATCTGTAAAACTGTGATTGCAATAAGGATTAGTGATAATGGGGTAACATGTTTTGGGGTTAACATGCATGGGAACAAAAGGATGCAACACCTATTCAGTGCCCCCTTCAGTACTGAAGGGTTTATTCTCCCAGCTACTGGACATTCAATTAGCAGAACATCATCAGCTGCCAGTTCCCAACAGGATTGTCTTAGCTAAAGAGAGCTGCTTTACTCAAGGTAACACTCCTTCCGGAGGCAGTCTGCATCCAAATGACTGATTGATGTAGCAGTACAAGTGCCAGCCCCCAACTCTGGACAACCTTGAAGGGTCACCCCAGCTTCAGATCACAGCTCAACTTCTTCCTCTGCCCAACCTTATGTCTTTTCCTTTTCAACCACGGGTGTTGACCCAAGTTGTTGGTGTTTTTGTTAAATGCGCTTCTGACTTATAGAGACTCTGTACAGGGCTTCCGAGGAGCAGCTGCTGGGTTTGAACTGCTGACCTGGTAGTTAGCAGTCCAGTGTTTATCTATGGTGCCACACCAAGACTCTGTGGACCCAAGAGCATGCCTTACTAAACATCCTGCATGCTGATCATCTCAGATGCTTCCTCCCAGGGAACCCAATCTGCAATCCAGGGCTAGAAGAGTTCTTGTTGGTCAGATGACTCTTCAGTGTATTTCTGGTTGTCATTTGATACCAGGACTTCTGACTTCCAGTCAAGTGCTTTTTACTGGGACAAGAATATATTTGTTACATCTTTCCATTGTCCCAGTCCGCCCATCTCTTGGTGTCTCTTGAAAGTAGCAGATAATTGTGCTATGCTAATTCTTTCCAACTGACCCTCTTACTCCAGGGGTCTGACTAGCAGCATGCCTTAAGCTAACCAGACAGGGTCTCATTCCTTGTTGTTGTTTTTAAGTGCCGTCGAGTCAATTCTGACCCATAACGACCCTACATAGGGTTTCCAAGGAGCAGCTGGTGAGCTTGAACCACAAACCTTGTGGTTCAAACGACTTGGCAGTCTGACGCATTAGCCCACAGCACCACACCTGTTATTGTTGTTGTTGTTGTTGTTTGCCGTCGAGTCGGATCCGACCCATAGCGACCCTGTACAGGGTTTCCGAGGCTGTAAATCTTTACGGGAGCAGAACGCCTCATCTTTCTCCCGCGGAGCGGCTGGTAGTTTCGAACTGCTGGCCTTAAGGTTCACAGCCCGATTCATAACCACTATGCTACCAGAGCTCCTGTTATTAGGTGCCATCAAGTCAGTATCGACTCATAGTGACCTTAAGCACAGCAGAATGAAACACTGCATGATCCTGGGCCAACCTCACAATTGTTGCCACACTTGAGCCCATTGATGCTGCCACTTTGCCAATCCATCTCACTGGGGGCCTTCCTCTTTTTCTCTGACCCTACACCTTACCAAACATGACATCCTTCTCCAGCGACTGGTCCCTCCTGACAATATGTCTGAAGTATGAGAGACGAAGTTTGGCCATCCTGGCCTCCAAGGAGCACTCTGGCTGCACTTCTTCCAATACAGATCTGTTGGTTCTTTTGTCAGCCCATGGCACTTCCAATATTCTCCTCCGACACCATAACTCAAAAGCATCAATTCTTGTACGGTCTTCCTTATTCACTGTCCAGCTTTTGCATGCATAGATGTCCTGCCTTCCTCCTATATAGATTTGATGTTCAAGAAATGCTTGGGTAGTTGTAGCAATCTCTACAGCCAGAAAATCCACCTATTCAATGTTCATCTAATGGTTAATGAGCAACCTGGTATGTAAAAGGCTCTTTGGTGGTGGTGATTGTAAACTGTGGAGTCTCTGTGTTCTGGGGCAAATGGTCTTGTCTTTAGGGGTTCCACAAATAGTTACATTCATTCGTTAAGATGGTAATTCAGTTAATATTTATGGAGCCAGTCTCTCTGTTGTGTCGTGGGAATACAATGGTGAACAAGGAAGATGTGATTCCCCCAATCCCCCTGCAAGAAAGAGTACAGTCTAGTGCCTCTCATTCCACTACATTTTTATCAGGGTTTTGTTCTCCCTTAATTGACATGGAGCTCTGTCTCCTGCTAATCACAATCTCTGGAGATTTAACTGAAGCTTGCCAAATGATTGTTTGCCTATTGAGTGTGGCTCTTGTTTCACCTTTGAGGAAAAGTCTCTCACCTGTCAGGCTCTCCCTATTGCTCAGATTCTCTTTCTTTTTAAACCAGAATCCTCTTAGGACAACTCTGGGCTGTATCAGTCTGACCATAAAGAGACCAAGGTCAGAAAGCTATTTGCCATTTTGATTGACATCATTTGACAACTAGATGGCTCTTGCTTTTAGTCTTTAGCCACCCCTCTCCCCCCAAGCCTGAATTCAGAGGGTGACTTAGACCAGAAGCATCATTTCCTTCCTGAAGGTCTGTCTTGCTATGCTTACTATCTCTCTGTAAGAGTAATTACATCTCCTGTTGTACAGCTGAAGGAGTCCTGGTGAGGCAGTGGTTTAAGTGTTGGTCTGCTAATCACAGTTCGAACCCACCAGCCCAATCCATGGGAGAAAGATGAAGCAGTCTGCTCCCATAAATATTTACAGCCTTGGAAACCCCAAGGAGCAGTTCTACTCTCTGTCCTGTAGGGTTAACAATGAGTTGGAATCGACTCCGCAGCAGTGGGATTGTGCAGATTGGAAAGCTGAAGCCCAGAGCTGAGAAATGGCTTGAATAAGGTCATGCTGGTCTCCTGAGAACACCTCTATACTGAGGTGAGAGACTGGCACATGCAAACACACAGGCAGGAAGGACAAGTGACTGATGATAAGAAGAGAGACAAAGACAAGCGGTAGAGGGAAATGTAGATGGGTGACAGAATGAGAAACAAGCAGAGGAAATGAGAGTGAGAGAGAGAAAATTCAGCCCAAATGACTTGTTTGCTTTCCGGAGGCATTTATCTTTCATTTGACCTTATAAGAGTCTATTTGTGTTGAGATTTTAAATTGAGAATTTTTTCTTTTTAAAAAACATCCCTGTGCAGTTAGCATGGTTCTATATTAATTTCTATTCATGCCAGTGGCTTCGGTATTTATTCTCCTCCAAAATCACTGAGTTGGAAAGGACAGAGTGAAAGTCATTTGGCTTTGTGTTTGTTTGGATTCAGAGCCTGAGGCCTGGGGGTAGGGGTGAGTTGGGGTGGGGTCTAGGGACAATGCTTCAGGCTGAAAACTGGAGGGGGTTGCCTGCCAGTGTTGTTGGGCACTTGACTTCTGTCCAAGCCAGTTTACATCCTGGGCTGTCAAATCCTCTGCTAGGGACTGACATCAGACAAACCCAAACCATGAATCTCCTGGGATTCAGTCACTCAGCATCTGGGAGGTGGTACCTAAACTAGTTCTTGAAGTCTATGGTAAAATGAGAAGCAGTGTGGTCAAGAAGTCAAGTGTGACTCTCTGTCATTGGACCTGGGTATGTGTCCCAACATCACCACTTATAGGCTATGTGACCTGAAACTAGGCACTTTACCTCTCCCAACTTTAGTCAACCGTATCTGCAAAACTGCTTCCATAAAAATGGTGAGCTCTAGACCTGCTATGCAGATGAAGAAGGCAACTGATATGAAGAACTTGGTCCAACCGCTGTGCCTGGTGTCCAGCAAGCCCTCAACAAATGTTTGTGGGTTGACTAAACTGTGGTTCATGTATGTATGCAGGAATTCTATAAGCAGAGGAGTTATGGAGAAGTGACTAAGTACATAGGCTCTAGAAACTTAGGTAAAATCTGTTGTGCCCAGAGGTAAACCGGCAGAGTGTGAGAAGGTTTGGCTGAGGCAAAGAGTAAGGGGCAGGAGGTGAGCTGAAATTGTGGGCAGGGAGTAATCCTGCAGGGCATTGGATGCCCATCTAGAGAGCTCTGACTTCTTTCTGAAGGCCATGGGGGCCACTAAGGGTGGGTTGTAGGGGAGGAGCATAGTTTTAGTGAATAGACTGAGCTCTTAGTCCTTTTGTTGTGAGCCATGAGGACCTTAGCCATCTTGGGCCAAATGTCTCATTATAAGAATGAGAAAGCCAGGGCTACAACATGCCCAGTGAAGGAGGCTTCCTGAAGAGCCTCTGCTTTACATAAGACTATAGGTGGAATCCTGACCAGCATCCAAAATCTTCAGAGGAGGGAAATTTCCACTTGCAAGGATGGGCAGACCAGCCTGGAGCGGCTAGAAGAACAGATGATAATTCTTGAAAGAAAGACTGACAGGAAAAATACAAAACAATATAGGCAGACCGACTGTTACTACAAGAACAAGCAAGTTGCTTGCCCAGGAGACATCAAGGCAAGTGGTCGGGTCCCCTCAGTGTAAACCCCCTTCCAAGACTAAGACATGCTCTGATTGGTGACCACGTTCGTTACCGATAAGGGGAAGTGAGGGAAAAACAGCAATGAAGCTGCAAGCTAAGCCCTACCACATTCAATAGACTCTTATGAACCTGGGTGGAGACCTGGTTGGCCAGCAGTGTGGCAAGACCTGGGGACTCTTGGGCCCAGAGTCAGTGACATAGCCACAGAGGACTAGAGTGGAGAATGAAGCATTCAGCTGATAGGAAGAGAGGGCATATGCACAAGAACACCCACACTTGCAGATAATAACCACTTGATCTAGCTTCAATGACTGGATGATCAGAGCTCAACTAGAAGAAGAAAGAAGACAAAAAAAAAGAGTAATCTGATACAATTTGATGAACTTGACCTACACCTATGGATGCAGTAGCTCAAAAGAGGGAACAAATCTTTACAGTGAGAATCATTCCCACCCCCTCCATACACAGAGTAGACAGGGATGGGCAACTTGGACATGGGATACCCAAAATGGGGGTGGGAGGGCAACAAAGGCAAGAAGTGACTGGCTTACAAGTTTACAAGGAGGAACCTAGATCCAGAGGGCCTGGAGGAAGATAGAATCTCCATTGAGTAGTATCCAATCTGTCTAGGTGGGGCTGATGAAAGGAAATGAGGATAGGTCTCTTGTGATACAATAGTGAATAATTGTTATCAGGACTGATTGTGAGGGTTGGAAATGTAAAGGTAGACGTTTTGTAGCAAGGTGGGGAGTGATTAACTTTTCAGTCTAGGATCAGAGGTCCTTGGGACCATAAAGGGTGAAGAGCAGAGAGCGGGACCTTACCCAGAAAAGCAGTGATGCCTGAGATGGAGGCAGAGATGATGACATGGAGAGATGGAGCAGCTGGGGACTTGGACCCAGAGAGGGAGAGGGACTGTGTGCTAAGGACGGGGAGGGGGCACGGGGGCACGGGAGGGAGCAGGCTTGTAGGATATACACTTTGGTTGGTTGCTGATGCATGGAGGGGATTGTAACCATGGCAATGAAACAATACACAATAGTATGAATGTAAAACTAATGTTCTCCCATGTAAACTATCACATAATTCACAGTAAAACATTAAAAAAAAAAAAAGAATGAGAAAGCCAAGGCCCCATGTGGGGACGGTCTTGCCCAATGCCTAGAAGGAGGCCTTGTTGTTGTTGTTATGTGCCGTGGAGTCGGTTCCGACCCATAGCGACCCTGAACAAGGTTTCCAAGGCCTGAACAAGGTTTCCAAGGTTGTTAATCTTTACGGGAGCAGAAAACCTCATCTTTCCCCCGTGGAACAGCTGGTAGTTTTGAACTGCTGACCTTGCGGTTCGCAGCCCGATTCGTAACCTCTACGCTACCAGAGCAGGAGGCCTTAGCAGCTCCAAAACCAGAATCCTGGACTCTGATCTTTCTCCCCACAATCCTGGCATTGGTGAAGACAGACGAGGCCAGGCATCCAGGGACAGGGAACATGGGAGCAGGGAACTGGCTGCTGCATAACAAACAGCCAGAAAAATCTCATTTGCAAACAATAACAAGCATTGAATTACCTTGCAAATCTGCGGGTCAGCTCTGTCCCTCCTCCCAGGACCACCAGGCTAAGCTGGGCATGCTCTTCTTGTGGCTATGCAGAAGCACGAACAGGCAAGTCCAATATCTAAGAACTATTCAAGTCTTTGCTTGCTGCCTGCTGCTAACATCCCTTTAGCAAAGCAAGTCAGTGGGCGAGCAATGCCAAGTCAGAGGTAGAGCAGGAGAGCCCCTCCAAGGAACATGGCAAAGGGCATGTGCACATACTCCTACTGCACACGCTACAGCTTTAGGGAGGCTGTTCTCAGAGTCTGATGATGCCCTCGGCCATGGTCCCAGAAAGAGGTGGGAGGGAGGGGGACAGCATCTCTAAGCATCCATTCCAAGAGCAATGCTACCTGCTCTACAAGCCTGTGCTCCTTCATGCACACCATCGTCCTTTACCGCCCAGCTGTTACTTTGTTGTACTTGGTGGCTTACATGTTAGTATGATGCTGGAAGCTCTGTCACTGGTGTTTTAAATGCCATCAGGGTCACAAAGTGGACAATTTTCAGTGGCGATTCCAGGCTAAGACTGACCATGAAGAAAGACCTGGAGATCTATTTTAGTAAATTAATCAATGAAAACCCCATGGGATGCAAAATAATATTGTCTGATAGAGTGTTAGATGAGCCTCCTAGGTTGGAAGTCACCCAAAATACACAGTAGCTGCAAAAATGGACTCACACATACCATTTGTGGCTCAGGACTGGGCAATGTTTTGTTCTGTTGCCTCTGGGATCTCCATGAGTTGGAGCCAACTCAAAGGTAACTAGCAACAACAGCCTCCCATCTTCTTACTCCTGCCTCTCTTCCCCTAGCCTGCTGCTCTGAAGTTTCACTGCTTCTGCAACATACCAAGTGCTTTTTAGCACTTTCCAACCTCAGAAACTTTCTCCACTGTTCCCTCTGCCAGCCACATTCCCTTCTCTCCCATCCTCTCCAACACTAGCTCCTTCCAATCTTCTGAGATCCCTTTCCTGACCACCTTGTCTGAGCCTCCTGTGAATCCCTATTGCCTGTTTATTTCCTTTGTAGACTTTCTCATCATGTGTGATTTTAATATTATTAATACTGATTTGTTATTTGTTTGACTCAAAAAACCTGTAAGCTATAGTACAGTGCTTTTCACACAGTAGCTGTCTAAGAAATGTATGTTGAAAGGAAGCAAGGAAAGATGAAGGAAGGGAGGCAGGTAGGAGAGAAGGGAGACAGAGGGGGAGGCAAAAACAGTAGAGGGACAAAAAGACGCCATAAGGCCAAAGTTTTTAAACCCATTTGACAGATCTTGCTGTTGTTGTTAAGTGCTGTCTAGCCAGTTCTAACTCATGGCAACCCTGTATAGGGTTTTGAGGAGTGACTGGTGGGTTTGAATTGCCAGACTTGTGGTTAGTAGTTCAGTGCTAATCCTACAGTGCTACACCAGGTAGAAAGAGGCCCAAATAAATGAAATCCCTTCCCCACAAGCCCACAATCACACCACCAGGAAGCTTTGATATAAATTAAGGCCTCACAGACCCCAATATTAACTATCAGTTGTCAAAAATTATCTTGATCACACATATGTTAATCCTATCACAAATGCTCAGGTATCTAGTACGCAGCTTCACGGCTGAAGCAATAAACATTATACAGAACTTTGAGGTCCCCAATTCCCTCTTCCAGACCCCAATCTTCTGTCTTGGCTTCTCCAGAGATAACCACCATTCCAAATAGGCTGTTTTGCATTTTTGTGCACATTTTTATACTTCTACTTCTGTGTGTGCTCTCAAACAGTATTGTTTTATATGTTTTTATACTTTGTATAAGCACTAGCCACTGTGGTATAAGGTGGAGGATCAGAGAAAAAGAGGAAGACCCCCAACGAGATGGATTGGCCAAGTGGCAGCATCGATGCACTCAAGTGTGTCAACAGTAGTGACGTTGGCCCAGGATCGGGCAGCGATTCGTTCTGCTGTGCTATGGGTTACTATGGTCGCTATGGGTCAGTACCAACTCGATGGCACCTAACAACAACAACAACGGTTTTCTCACTCAGGATTATGTCTGTGGGCTTCATTCCAGTTTCTCTCTTTCATTAATTTTCATTGCTATATATTGGTCCCTGGCATGAATGGTTTATTTATCCATTCTCCACATGAATGGGCATTTAGGTTGTTTCAACTTTATGCAGTATAGTAAGCTGTCTTTCAAAGAAATATTTTGTGAAAACCTAATGTAGAAAGCAGGTAAAAGTGGAGCGGCTTTGTCTGAGTTGAGGAAGGGGTCTGTGATGGGGTTCTGTTGATGGGAGGTTTGCAAACATTTCTGAAGTCTTCTGGCAAATGGGGCAGGCAAGAGGATAGCATGACAGTGGGAAAAATGCTGACACTGTGAGATGTTGAATCTGCAGAGGAGGGCAGATACTTTTTTTGTGTGTGGCTGTTAAGCTTTTTTTTTTTTTTTAATGTTTCATTGTGAATTGTGTGATAGTTTACATGGGAGAACATTAGTTTTACATTCATCCTATCATATATCATTTCATTGCTATGGCTACAACCAAAGGGTATACACTACAAGCCTGCCCCCTGATCATCAGCACACAGCCCCTTTCCCTCTCTGTGTCTAACGTCGAGGGCAGATACTCTTGGTTGAGTCTTTTCTGGTTAATTCCACCTTTCCTCAATTCCACACACATGTGCACACACACACACACACACACACACTGTGATCCCAGGAACTCACCATGCTTATTCCTGCCTCTGTGCCTTCATCCATGCTGTGGCTTTACCCATGTGTACTCCCTCCCCTTCCTCAAATCCTACTTGTTATTCAAGTCTCAGCTCCAGTTTTACTTCTTCCATAAAACTCGGACTGTCCCAGCCTGCAGTCACCTCTCCTGGACACTTCATCCCACCTTTCAGTATAGATGTTTGTTGCTAGCTGCAGAGATTCGAGACAGATGGCCCACTTAGCTTGAACTCCATACCTCACACCCAACAGCCTACTTGGCTGTTCTACTTGGATGTTTCATAAGTATCTTAAGCTCAGCAAGTGAAAAACCAAATGCCCATCATCCCTCCAAGCCTGTTGCTCTTTCCCTTCTTCTGGGGTCTCCAGGATTAGCCCCACTACCTAACCTGTTACTCTAACCTGAGGCCACTACATCCCACTGTAGCCAAGCCACTCTGCATCCCAGCAGCTTTTGCTTCCTACTTCCTCTCCAGGAACATGAGAGATGCTCAGTAAATACTTATTGAGGTTTCCAGTTTCCTCATCTGCAAAATGGAACTATGTTTTACATCTGGTAACTCATGTGGGTATCACATGAGTTACCAGAAGTAAAACATAGTGGTTTGTACTCAGTAGATGCTGAAGTTTTCTGCTTCTGCAAAGATTTAAAGCCTTGGAAACTCTTTGCTGAAACCCAACACAGGGTTGCCAGGAGTAGGAACTGACTTGGCAGCACGTAACAACAACAATCTTTATGGAAGTATATCTCCTGACTTTTCCGGACTGGCTAGGAAGAACCATCAACCTTTAGGTGGTGGTGGTGGCTGTGTGCTGTGGAGTCGGTTCGACTTACGGTGGCCCTTTACAGTGTTTCCAAGGCTGTAAATCTTTACGGGAGCAGAAAGCCTGCCTCATCTTTCTTCTCTGTGGAGAAAGAAAAAAAAAAAACAGTTAGGGTTTCCAAGGAGTGGTTGGTGAATTTGAACCACTGACCTTGAGATTCAAATGACCAGTGCTTATCCTACAACACCACACCATGACTTCATCACAGATGCTATAGAAAGTCTGTGAGGAGTCTACCATTATTGGCTATCCTTGGAGTTGCTGCTGTCCTCCTAGTGGCAATCGCTGGAATTACAGGCATGATTCTCAGACCTAACCTGTTGTTAGAGACTGACCCTAGCAAGTTTACTCATTTACAGTTAGCAACCTTTTCTGGTGCTGAGGACTCCTTAAGAGGGTTCCCAGGAAAAGAGCAGCACCTCTCCCACATCTCCAGGCCCCCACCTGCCTACTTGCACTCCTTCCTACTCCCTCTAGCACCTGCCCCTCTTCGTACCTGAGTCTGTTTTTTAAATTCTGTCTCACTGTCTGCCTTTGCTTTCATTATCCTCTGCCTGCCATGGAGGGGTTTGTTAAAGTGTCTAGAGTGATGTCATTACAGCCTTCTGTTGCTAAGCAACGGACCCTGGTGAGCTCTTGAACTTCTTTCTTAGCAGCTGAAATGTATCTGGTAGAATGATGGAGGCCCTGGCCAAGCCATTTCATCACCTGGGACAAGTTGCTGGCCTGGTGGCCCTGTCCCTCTTGAGGCCCAGAGAGGACTAACCCAGGCCTCTGAGTACCAGTGTCCTCAGCCTGTCATAATTAACCAACATCGATCAGGGCCTCCTAGGTGTCCAGCCCCAAGCTGTGAATTCAGGGCATAAGTGAATCAGGCCAGGCTCTGTCTTCCCAATATGGACAGACAGATTCCCAAACAGGCCGTTACCAATGGAGGGCATAGCACCAAATAAGGAGGTCCTGCTCGCTCTGCCTGCCAGTGGGGATCCCCAGAGAAGGTGAGTGGTTGCACTGAGCGGAGAAAGATGAGCAGGAATTGGAGAGCTGATGGGACAGATTTTCCAGGTGAGGACACGGGACATGTCTACATCCTGAGGCAGGAAAAACCCTGGCTCCTTTCCACATTGGCTTCTGCCCCAGCGTGGCCTCTAGCACCTACATGACCACTAACTCTGTGTGTGGCTTCAGCTTAGCTCTTGCTTAGCTGGACCTCAGTTTTCTATGTATAGTAAGGCAGATATATGTATGCCTCTGGACGTATGCACAATGTTTTATGATGTTTGAAGGTCAAACTTTTTTCTATGAATAGTTTTGAATTTAGTTTAAAAAATGTTTGAACAAAAACAAACATGTCAAACTAGTATAGCAAATAAGTAGTGTGACAAATTTGCTTTCCTAAAGTTTTATAAGCAAGTCATTTCAGTTTAGTTTTTCAAGAAAGTTATTTTAAAGAAAAACATTACATAATTAACAGCACAGGTGGTACATAAAGGGTGTTCCCTGATGCCTGAGGTTCTGGGACAGTAGACAGTCTTTGAAGCTCCTTTCTGCTCTGCTGGTCGCACCAGGACCAATACTGCTCAGTGTTCTCTGTCCTTCCTGAGACACAGCCCCTGGGGTATACGGGTTGAGACTATCACCCTCACTTCACAGGTGGGTCAGCAAGGCCTCAGGGGTCACACTCAACACATCCGTAGTTCTGAGAGCTGAGCTTTGAGCTTGAGCTCATTCCCTAAATACACTGATGTCACTCAACACCTTTCTGCTGCCCCTACTGCTACCATAGGTGAAAATTGTGAATTTTTGTTGAAAGCATCCAGGAGCAATATCTAGAAAATCATCCGTGCTGGAGACAGTCTGCCATGAGAACTTGAGCCAGTTTCTTCCCCTCCCTAGGCCCTGGTTTTGTCATCTGCATAGTGGGAAGGTACCCAGTGAGGTTGGGCAAAGGATCTTTTCCAGTTAAGTGTTCTCAGAGTGGTTTCTGAGAGCCCCTGAATGTACAGGAAGCTGGGGACAGGGAAGGGAAGGGAGGAGGCAGGTACAGCTCTCTGGACCTCATTACTATGCAAATTGCTCTAAACTATAAAAGACCTGGACTCCTGATATGGCACTGTAGGATCAGCACTGGACCACAAGGTTGGCAATTCAAATCCACCAACTGCTCCTTGGAAAGGCTATACAGGGTTGCTATGAGTTGGACGGCATTTAACAACCACATGTAAAGGCATTTTGGTGATTTCATCTGTGGGGTATTTTGAGGACACCCCTCCCTCATAGGTTGGGAGATACCAAGGACTGGGGGTTTCTGGGATGTATTAAGGAGCTTCTAAATGTCTGTGAAAAAATTCTACTATCTTTTAATTACAGTTTACCATGAGCTTATTGAAGTCCCCTCATAGGGCTTTAAAGTTTTAAAACTAGTTCGGTCCCTTCAAACACACCCAATGGCTCTGTAGGAGAAATACCCAGTGATTTGTTCTCATAAAGCTTACAGCCTAAAAAACTCTATGGGCCAGATCGACTCTGTCACATAGGGTTGCTCAAGTAGAAATGGACTTAACAGTACTTAATAACAACAGACTTACTGCAGAATCTTAACAACGTCTATGGTGATGGTGGTGATGTGCCGTGGAGTCGGTTCCGACTCATAGTGACCCTATATAGGGTTTCTGAGGCTGTAAATCTTCACGGGAACAGAAAGCCTCATCTTTCTCCTGTAGAACCACCGATAGTTTTGAACTGCTGACTGTGAGATTAGCAGCCTGACTCGTAACCACTATGCTGCCAGGATTCTTTAACAATGTCTATACTGTCTAAGAATAAAAATTCACTTCTCTTGGAAAAGTTATCAACTAGTATAGGCCCGTACTAATCAGGATAAGCAGATCACTCTACACGTCACGTTGAGAAGAATATTTCTTTGGTCAATAAGATTTTTCCTTCTTGCCACCTGGAGCCCTCGCAACAACCCAGAGGGTAGGACTTATGTTGCTATTAATGTCTCCATTTTCTAGATCAGATTCAGGGTCACAGATACCAAGTGGTGAAGTCAAGATTCAAATTCAGGTCTGAGGACATTAGTGTCTGTCTACACTTGACACAAATATTTCCAGTGGCAAAGTGTCTCAGCATTTGTACAGGACTGGGTGAAGTCACAGAGGAGGCAGGTGATTTCGAGTCAATATTAAGACTCTACTTGCTGGAGTTCAGAGACTTGTCTTTTCCATGAAGGTCAGCAATTCAGGCCAACCCCATTTCTCGTTGCTTTCTTCTCTGGGCCTCACTTTTTCCTAACTAGAAAATACAACATATCCTGGATCCACTTCAAGACTTTTAAGCTATAATGGAGGCTTAGAGATCAACTGGTTGAGTTGCCTCTCCATTTTACAGATGAGGGAAATTGAGGCCCAAAGACAAAAGTGATTAATTGTTGTGCAATTTTACTTGTCTATGGCACCTGGTGTGGTGCTGTGGGTTAATGCGCCAGACTGCAAAGTTGTTTGAACTTCAAGGTCAGTAGTTCAAGCTCACCAGCTGCTCCTTGGAAACCCTATACAGGCTCGCTATGAGTCAGAACCGATTCAACGGCACTTAACAATGACAACATGGTAGTGTGGCACTATAGGATAAGCACTAGATTTCTAACCACAAGGTTGGCAGTTCAAACCCACCAATCACTCCTAAGATATCCTATACAGGGTGGCTATGAGTTGGAACCTACTCGATGGTAGTGGAACAGTCAACATGAAGAAAGAAATACAGAGAGGTAAAGAAGCAGAGAGAGCGAGCCAAGGAGGAGTAGGAGAAGCAACAGCTGACTTAATTTGATTTCTAGATCCAGCCATGACTGATGTCCACCTGGACTTCTCAATGATAAAGCCAATAATTTACTTCTTCTCCTTAAGCCAGCTCAAGTTGGGTTTTTGTCACTTTGTTGCTGTTGTTAGGTGCCATTGAGTTGGTACCAACTCATAACAACCCTGTGAGTTTCCTGTGCACAACAGAATGAAACACTGCCCGATCCAGGGCCAATCTCACAATTATTGCCATGCTTCAGACCATTGATGCTGCCATATTGACAATACATCTCATTGGGGGGTCTTCCTCTTTTTCTCTGACCTTACCAAACATGATATCCTTCTCCAACAACTGGTCCCTCCTGACAATATATCCGAAGTATGAGAGATGAAGTTTGGTCATCTTGGCCTCCAAGAAGCACTCTGGCTGCACTTCTTCCAACACAGATCTATCTGTTGATTCTTTTGGCAACCCATGGCACTTTCAATATTATCCTCCAACACCATAACTCAAATGCATCAATTCTTGTATGCTCTTCCTTATTTACTGTCCAGCTTTTGCATGCATATGAGGTTATTGAAAATACCATGGCTTGGATCAGGCTCACCTTAGTCCTCAAGCTGACATCTTTGCTCTTTAACACTTTAAAAATGTCTTGTGCAGCAGATTTGCCTAATGCAATACATCATCTGATTTCTTGACTTCTGCTTCCATGAGTGTTGATAGTTGACCCAAGAAGAATGAAGTCCTTGACAACTCCAATCTTTTCTCTCTGTTGATAAGAATGTTGTTTATTGGTCCAGTGGTGAAGATTTTTGTTTTCTGTACATTGAGATATAATCCATACTGAAGGCTGCGGTCTTTGATCTTCATCAGTAAGTATTTTAAGTATTTTGTCACTTACAATCCAGGAAGTCCTAAATAATTATACCAATTTTTATGTCCTTCTGTTCAGGAGTATATGCATTAACTAGGTCCCTGGGTGGTACAAATAGTTTGCACTTGGCTTCTAACTGAAAGGTTGGTGATTTTAATCCACCCAGTGGCACTGTATAAGAAAGGCCTGGTAATCTATTTTCATAAGATTGTTGTTGTTGTTAAGTGCTGTCAAGTTGGTTCTGACCCATAGTGACCCTGTATAGGGTTTCCAAGGATCAGCTGGTGAGCTTGAACTGCCAACCTTGCCATTCAAACAGCTTTGCAGTCAGGCACATTAACCCACAGCGCCACACCAGGACTCCTTCATAAGATCGCACCCATTGAATATCCTAGGGAGCTCTTCGGAAACCCTATACAGGGTCGCTATGGGTCAGAACCGACTCAACAGCACTTAACAACAACAACAATAGTTCTACTCGGAAGCATGTCAGGTTGCCATAAGTTTAAATGAACTAAATGGCAACCTGGATTATTTGTTTGTTTGTTTATATATTAATGAATTTGTTCATCCATTTGACAAACATTTATTAGCACCCAGTATATAATAGGCATGTGCTGTGGGCATGGTATGGATATAGCAATAAACAAAACACAGTAGGGGTGTCAAAGTTCTTGCAATCCACCTGGAGAGCCAGATAGAAAAATAAATTTGTGCAATGAAGTGTTACAAGGCCGTGATGGAAGTCTGCAGCGAGAGTAAACTGCATGCCTGAGAAAGAGAGGGTGAAAGCACTTGAGGCAGAAGTAAGGGCCTAAACAGACAGGCAGAGATATGGAAACAAGGGTCAGCGCTTTGGAAATGGGTGAAATGGGTGGAGTGGGACTTGGTGAGAGAGCCAGAGAGGAAAGAAGTTAGACCACAGTCTGGTCAAACAAGAATTAGTACCTACTAAGGAGTCCTGGTGTGGCGCTGTGTGTTAATGCGCCAGACTGCAAAGCCATTTGAACTGCAAGTTTGGTGGTTCAAGCTCACCAGCTGCTCCTTAGAAACCCTATACAGGGGTCGCTATGGGTTGGAATTGACTCAATGGCACTTAACGACAACAACAACATGGAGTCCTGGTGTGGCACTGTAGTAGCAACCCTAGATTGTGAATCACAAGGCCCACAGTTCAAACCCATCAGCTGCTCCTCGGAAATCCTATACAGGGTCACTATGAGTCAGAACTGACTTGACGTCACTTAACAACAACAACAACCACCCGTGCTTAGTGTAGGGGTTTCCAAGATGAATTAGACCTGGTGCGGTAGAGGAGTCAGAAGCCTACAGATACAGCACTGGGATGTTATAGGGCCCCGTGCAGGAGACTGTCTTTGAGATACTATTGTTGTTGCTGCTGTTAAGTGCCATCGAGTCGGTTCTGACCCATAGCGACCCTGTATGGGGTTTCTGAGGAGCAGCTGGTGAGCTTCAACTGCCGACCTTACTGTTCAAACTGACTTTGCAGTCCAGTGCATTAACCCACAGCACCACACCAGGCCAATTCTAACCATGGAGGGGGTGTCAGACAAAGGTTTTTATTAAAACTGATACAAGTTAAGTCTTTAAAATGGAGGCGGTGAAGTCATGAGGGATGGGTGGATTGTGGATTGGGTTTGGGAGGGGTGGCAGTGGTGAGCAAGGCCATGGGGCTATGAAGCAGCCATTCCTGTCCAGCAATAGAGTAGCCCTGGGTAGAAATTGGTCCATCTAATGTGGGTTTCCCTTAAAGCAGATCCTGAGACAAGGATTTGGGTGCAAGCAATTTACTTGGGAGCACAGTGAGGGAGTGGGAACATGGCCCAGGGAAAGAAAGAATGGCTGCACAGTGTGTGCTGGCAAGGAGCAGGCAACTGCTGTGGGTAACTGGAGCTCAATCCGCAGGGGACTGTGTCCCCCCAAAGAGCACATGGTGAAGTCTAATCCCTATGTGAGTGTGATCTGTGAGTGTGACCTTGTTTGGAAGGAGGGCCTTTCTTTGAAGATATGACTTGCTAGGTAAACATGACGTCCCATGGGAGTTAGGGTGGGACCTAATTCCTTCTGAGTAGTGGCTTAAAGAACGGGGAGAAAGACACAGAAAGAAGATATACATACAAGTCAAGGAACACCAAGGTAGTTTCCAGAAGCCAGACAAGAACCATGGGGTAATATTCCTTTCTTAGAGCCCTCAGAAAGAATCAACACAGTCGATAAACTACCCTGATTTGGGCATCAAATCTTCAAACCTGTGAAGACAATAACTTTCTTCTCTTTTCAGCTGCCCACTTTGTGTGTTTTGTTACAGAAGCCCCAGGAAAGTAAGACAGGGATCTTGTAAGAGTGTATGTGGAATGGGTCTCAGAATTGTCCCTATGAGGTGGGAGGAAGCTGGAGTCCTAACCCATCAGCTCCTGCCTCCGATGTGTTAACTCCCTGCACTTATGACCTGCCCATGCAGGCTAGGCATGTTGCAGCTTGTCAGAGTAGGTCCTTGGGCAAGACATGTCCAGAATCTGCCCTCAGGTGATGCCAGGCTGGTTGAAGGTACAGCAGGGCACCAAGAGCATCTGCCTTGGTCACTCACCAGCTGTGAGAACTTAGCCTCACTGTGCATTGGTTCCCTTGTCTGTAGAATGAGACTGATAATGGTACCTCCTACTTGGGAATTGTGCAGATGTAAAATCTTAGCACAGAGCCAGGAAGGTGGCTGAGAAAATGGCTGCCAAGATGATTTTGGGGGAACTGCAAATAGCTCTGCATGGCTGGAATGGAGGTGTGGGTGAGCAGGGGCAACAAGAGATAAGGGGGAAGGAGAATCAGAGGCAGAACAGGGAGGGTCCTGGTTGTCAGTAGAGGTCATGGATCCTTGCTAGATAAGTGGCTTTGTGATGATGAGGAGGCTTATGGGAGGGACATGGAGGAGGAGAAGCTGGGTGTGGGGCAGGGCGGAGGGAACTCAGGATGGCTCACATTCAGCTCCCCCTAAACATCATTTAGATGAGGTAATCGTTCACCATGAGTGTCCCTAAGACTTTTCTGGATCAAGCACTCGCCTAGAAATGGGCCATGGCCTCCCTTCATACAGACAGGGAGGTAACACTTGAGCAGAAATCATGGCATGTTGGGTAATAGGTATTAGCAGCCATCATAGAGCTGGGGGAGTTTGGGGGAGGGAAACATTACTTGTATGTGGAGAGGTCAAAGGATACTTCCTGTCTAGAGAATACTTAGGGTCTGGGCCTTCAGGGAAGGGCAATGTAGGAGCAGAGAGGTGAAAATTGGCAGGTACTGCTAAAGGGCAAGTGGGTAAACGTGAGTAACAGCCAGACCTCACTGTGTAATTCTGTTTGGAGTCAGGTTTACCTTGATGTGCCCGATTCAAGACGACATTTAAATTGAAGATGTTACTAGTACAGGGTGTTGGTGAAACACCTCCAAATGCAGGCACATACCCTATATGGGAGTATTGGGTTAGTAGACAAGGATTCCTGTGTAAGTGATTTAGTAAGGGAGTTCTCCCAGGGAAGTCTGGGAAGTGAGTAGGAGGAAGAAGATAGGGAAGGGGATGAAGCCAAGCAGAGAGCACCTATTAGTTACCTATTGCTGCATAACAAATTACCCCAGACTTAGGGGTTGAAATAACAACAACAAAAGATTTATTACTTCAGTTCTCTGTGACAAGAATCTGAGAATAGCTTAGCTGGGAGACTGGCTTAGTATCTCAAGAGGGTGTGATCAAGGTGTGTTAAGACTGTAGTCAGCTCAAGGTTGGACTGGAGGAGGATTCCCCTCTAAGCTCACTACTGTGAGTATTAACAGGCCCCTGGTCCTTGCTGGATGTTGGTGGGAGATATCAGTTCCTTATCTAGTGGACCACTCTTGCACATGACAGCCTGCTTTGAGACCAGAACTGGATAGTGCCTGGCTACCATTACTGAACATTTTGATCAAAGATTCCATAGAAGAATCCTAATCAAAAGGGGGGAAATGCAGAACACAATTTCAAACTCTCATGAACTCTAGATTTTCTGGAGCCTTGGAGGGTAGGTGAACCCCTGAAACTATTCCCCTGAGATAATTTTTAAGCCTTAAATCAAATATATCCCCTGAAGTCTACTTAAAACTGAACAGTAGTTTAAACTTAATTAATGAAAAATATCATCAATATCATTGTTGTTGAGTGCCGTCGAGTCGGTTCCGATCCATAGCGACCCTGTACAGGGTTTCTGAGGGTGTAAATCCTTATGGGAGTAGAAAGCCTCATCTTTCTCCCGCAGAGCGGCTGGTAGTTTCGAACCGCTGACCTTAAGGTTCGCAGCCCGATTCGTAACCACTACGCTACCAGAGCAATATCATATACAAGCAAAATTTTGCTGCAGATAATTCTGAAGTTGTTACAGTAGTATATCAACAGGGAGCTGCCAGAAATTCAAGCTGGCTCCAGAAGAGTTCATGGAACTAGGGATGTCATTGCTGCTGTCAGATGATCTTGGCTGATAGCAGAGAATACCAGAAAGATGTTTACTTGTTCCATTGACTATGAAAAGGTATTCAACTGTGTGGATCATAACAAACTATGGATAACATTGAGAAGAATAGGTACCACAGAACACTTAATTGTGTTCATGAAGAACCTGTGCATAGACCAAGAGGCAGTGGTTTAAACAGAACAAGGGAACATTTGCTGATTTAAAATCAGGAATGATGTGCACTAGGGTTTGCATTCTTTCACCAGACTTACTCAGTCTGTATGCTGAGCAAGCAATCCAAGAAGCTGGATTATAAAACAGGACAGCATAAGGAAAACTCATTAACAACCTGAGACATGCAGATGACACACCCTTGCTTGCTGGAAGCTAAGTGGACTTAAACTGCTGAAAGCTAAGAGGACTTAAAATACTCAATATTTTGAATTTCAGCCATACCGAGCTATTTGCAGTTCCCCAGAAATCATCTTAGCAACCATTTTCTCAGCCACCTTCCTGGCTCTGTGCTAAGACTTTTACATCCTCACAATTCCCAAGTAGGAGGTACCATTATCAGACTCATTCTACAGACAAGAGAACCAACACACAGCAAGGCTAAGTTCTCACAGCTGGTAAGATCAGAGACTATACTCTCAACTGGCTCAATAAATAACATCGTGAAAAATGGAGAAAAGATTGCAGTTGTCAAAGACTTCATTTTGCTTGAATCCACAAGCAACATTTATGGAAGCAGCAGTCAAGAAACCATGCCACATATTGCATTAGGCAAATCTGCAACAAAATAACTCTTTAAAGTATTAAAGAGCAAAGATATCAGTTTGAGGACTAAAGTGTGCCTAACCCAAGCCATGGTATTTTCAATTGCCTCATAGGCATGTGTAAGTTGGGCAATAAATAAGGAAGACCATAGAAGAATCTACCATGGAATGCCAGAAGAACAAATAAATCTTTCTTGGGAGAAGTGCAGCCAGAATGCCCCTTAGAAGCCAGGATGGCGAGACTTTATCTCTCATAATTTGGGCATGTTATTAGAAGGGACCAGTCTCTAGAGAAGTACATGATGCTTGGTATAGTAGAGGATCAGTGAAAAAGAGGAAGAACCCCTTTGAGATGGATTGACACAGTGGCAGTAATAATTAGCTCAAATGAAACAATTATGAGGACAGTGCAGGGTTAGGCAGTGTACATAGGGTCTTTATGAGTCAGGACCAACTTGATGGTACCTAACAACAACAACAACAACAGTAAAAAGGTCTGCTTTCAGCATTATGCTCTTTTTTTTTTTATGTTTTATTGTGAATTATATGATACTTTACACGAGAGAACATTAGTTTTACATTCATTCTATCGTATATTGTTTCATTGCCATGCTTACAATCCCCTCCATGCATCATCAAACAACCAAAGGGTATACCCTGCAAGCCTGCCCCCTACACTACCCCCTACCCCCAGTCTTCAGCACACAGTCGCTCTCCCTCTCTGGATCTAAAGTCTCCAGCTGCTCCATCACTCCACATCATCATCTCTGCCTCCATCTCAGGCATCACTGCTTCTCTGAGTAGGGTCCCGCTCTCGGCTCGGCTCTTCTCGGTTGATGGTCCTAGGGAACTCCACTCCTAGACTGGAAAGTTAATCACTCCCTTCCTTGCTATAAAACATCTACCTGTACATTTCCAAGCTTCACAATCAATCCTGATAACAATTATTCACTGTTGTATCACAAGAGACCCATCTGCATTTCATT
>NW_006408814.1:1127985-1130859 GCF_000296735.1 Chrysochloris asiatica | reverse complement strand
TTCAGACTTCAGAAATTGGTTAAAATCCTCAGTTTCTTCATCTTTTTCATTAGTGGTTGGTGCGTAAATTTGAATGCTAGTTGTATTAACTGGTCTTATTTGTAGGTGTATGGGTATTATTCTGTCACTGATAGTGTTGTACATCAGGATTGATCCTGAAATGTTCTTAATGGAATGTCATTCAACCATAATGAGAAATGAAATCCTGATACATGCTACATAAGGTGAACCTTGGAAACATCATACCAAGTGAGGTAAATCAATCATAAAAGGATAAATATTGATGATGTCACTTATATGACATAGAATAAGCAAATGTACAGAGACCAATGGAGTCCTGGTGTGGTGTTGTAGGATAAGCACTGGACTGCTAACCACAAGGTGAGTAGTTCAAACCCACCAATTGCTCTTTGGAAACACTATACAGGTTCGCTATAAGTCTGGACCAACTCAGTGGCACTTTAACAACAACAATGGGGCAGAAGGGAGGGATGGGGAGAGAGGGAGTCATTGCTTAGGAAGTACTGAGTGTCTATTTATGGTGATGAAAATTTGGCAATGGCTACTGGTGATGATTACACATGATTAGTGTAAGTGATGTCATTATACTCATGAACAACACGGAATTGGCAAATATTGTGCTATACATATATATGTGTGTGTTGTGTTGTGTTGTTGCTGTTAAGTGCCGTGGAGTTGGTTCCAACTCATAGAGACCCTGTATAGGGTTTCCAAGGAGTGGCTGGTGAACTTGAACCTCCAACCTTGTTCAAAGCGACCTTTTGGTTCAGTGCTTTTACCACAGCACCACACCAAGACTCCTGTGAATATATATATATATATATATATATATATATATATATATAAATTTTAAAACTTTAGTGACTTTAAAGAGAGAGAGAGGATTCCCAAAATGGAGGCCACAGTCATTTAATAACCTAATCTTAAAATGACATTCCATTACTTCTGTTGTATTTTATTCATTAGAAATGAGTCACTAAATCCAATCTACACTGAAAGGGATGGCATTATACAAGGGTATGAAGAAAAGAAGGCAAGATCACTGGGGCTATCTTAGCAGCTGCCTACTACAATGAGATTTTAGGCAAAGTCCCAGCCTCAACCTGATCTCACAGGAGCTCTGGAGTATCAATTACACCCAGAGTTTGTCCAGCCTTAAGGCAAGGGAACTGGGCTTTTGTGTTCCTTCACTAGTCAGTCATTGGCTAGACTCTTCCCCAGCTCCCTCCTGAAACATACACCACTTCAGACTTGCTGTATAGGCAAGGCAGCGCTAGTCCACCAAGAAAGGGTGCCTGAAGAAGGTCACAGGTGTGAACTATCAGAAGCAAAGCACACAAAATTTGGAGGAGGCACAACAAACCAATCAAATAGTTGCAGAGAGGTCTGGGTGGAGCATCGACAATATTTCCTTGTTGTCATTGTTAGTTGCTGTGAAGTTGATGGAGACTCATGGTGACCTTATGCATAACTGAATGAAATGTTCCCAGTTCTGTGTTATCCTCATGCTTGTTAATATGTTTGGATCCATTGTTGTGGCTATTGTGCCAATCCATCTCACTGACCTTCTACTTTACCAAACATGATATCCTTTCCTAATGATTGGTCTTGGTTCTTTCCTGATGACACGTCCAAACAAGGGAGTCAATTGGAAGCATTTATCAGTTTAAAGAATGCCTGTACTCTTTAACCATCTCACTTCTTGGAATTTCTCCTACAGATACATTAAAGACACATTATAAATATTCATCAGGAGAGTCTGCCTAAGTAAATCATGGTCCATTCATTCATTGGATTATTATACAGCTGTTAAAAGAACTCAAAAAGGTCCCACCATTATGTGCAAAATGTTGGTTGTTAGAAAAAAAATAATTTATTTGTGTATATATGTACTTAAAGGAGCTCTGGTAGCGTAGTGGTTACGAATCAGGCTGTGAACCTTAAGGTCAGCGGGAGAAAGATCAGGCTTTCTACTCCCGTAAAGATTTACACCCTCGGAAACCCTGTACAGGGTCGCTATGGGTCGGAACCGACTCGACAGCACTTAACAACAACAATATATGTACTTGGCAAAGGAATGAAAATTGTCAGAAAGAAAATGTCTGGTAGTCTAATGGTTGCAAGTCGGGCTGATTTAAGTGGTCAGCAGTCTGAAACTACCACCTGTTCTGTGTGAGAAAGATGAGGCTTTCTGCTCCTGTAAAGACTTATAAACTTGGAAAGCTATACAGGGTCGCTGTGAGTCGGAACCAACTCCACAGCACATAACTGTAAGGTCCAATTGCGCTATATTTTTATTTTAAAATAAATTATTTTACTAATTTTTAAGAAAGGATCAGGCTGCAGTGGAAAAATTTTTAGCATCAACAACTCCCCCTGGATGCAGAAACCCCCTTCTCCCCTTAACTCTGGCTAAACTTGGCTTCTGTAACACTGCTTATGCAAATTCCTCACATCTAAGTGGGCCCACCTGATTCACAGGATACTGTGGCCAGTGGCCAAGGCTAACCTTGAGAACAGCTGGCCAAAGTTAATCTTGAAAACTAACTGTCCTAGCAGATGTACCTCTGTTGTTGTTGTTAGGTGCCATCGAGTCAGCACCGACTCATAGCGACCCTATGCACAGCAGAACAAAACAATGTCCGATCCTGGGCCAACCCCACTACCATTGCCACACTTGAGTCCATCGATGCTGCCACCTAGCCCCAAGTTAATCTTGAGAAGTAACTGTCCCAGCTGATGTACTACTAGCCCCCACCCTAACAGCTCATGCATGCATCATACCCCTGGTTTGTACAAGATAATGTCAGACTGCCTATATATAAATACTCTTTGAAACACTGGGTCGGGGCT
>NW_006408814.1:1120634-1127790 GCF_000296735.1 Chrysochloris asiatica | reverse complement strand
TATATATATTTTTTAATGTTTTATTGTGAATTATATGATAGTTTACATGGGAGAACATTAGTTTTACATTCATTCTATCATATATCATTTCACATATATTACTTTTGTAATACTTTTTTAACTGGTTTTTAAACAAAAGAGACCAAGTCTGGAAATAGAAATCTCTGGGAGCCACACATGTCAGAGGGCTTTAAGAAATTCGTTGAAAATGAATTAAAAGATAATGGAGTTTTTTCCATGAACACTGTAAAGCCCCCTCATATGTTTGTGACCCTTCTTTTTGCCTGATCCTACTTCTCTGAGGACCCAGCAGAAGTGATTTCTGACCCAACCCAGAGTTGTCACTGGGAAAACTTGGTTTGGTTCAATGAGATTGTATCATCTGTCTAATTTGTTTCTGTTCTGTGTTTTATAATTTATTCTGAAGATTAGATTGTATTTTACATTTCACTCTAAAAGTTTTACAACAGCCGTTGGCCAAAAGCACTAAAGATCTGATTTTGACAGCCGTGTAAATTACCAGTTTGCATGTGTCTCTTCATCTCCTGCCTTGTCCGGACCATCCTCCCCAGAGCCACCACCAGAAATTGCATTCCAATGAGCAAACCCCATGACCTCTTCCCTTGCTGAAAGCCGACCCATATCAGAAATAAGAATGATAACATCCACTGATTTAAGTGGTAAACTTTGTGCTTTACATAGATTATCGCTTTTAAGTTTTCACAAAACCCTGGGAAACAGAACCATTGAAACCATTTTAAAGACTGAACAACTGAGCCACAGATAGGTGAGATAATTTCCCAAGATCACACAGGTCCCTCACTGGATTTGGCTGAGCCCTAAACCACAATCCTTCTTGGCTTGAAAGGTGGATTGGGGTTGGGACAGACAAATGGAGTTGGAGACATCATGAATGTTAAGGCTGAGGATAATGGGAGCCATGGAAGGTTCTGTTTTCAATATTGTTTAGAATGATGTTAGGTAACCCCTTCAAACCTACCTGGTCACTTCCCTCTAAAAATCATTTCTCCACGTTCTAGCCCACAGGTATTCATTTCATTCATTCATTCATTAGCAAATTCATGTGCCAGAAACTGTTAAACCTAGGGATACAGATTCAGGTCAGACATGTCCCTGCCCTCCCCCCCCCCCCCCCAAGAGATCTCTGTGCAAACCAGTAGTGACAATTCAAATAGAAATGCCTTAGGCCAGAGGAAGCTCAGGGGGTTAGGAGCGCAAGGGAAGTCTCTAAACCAGTCCATTGAAGGTTCCTCAAGGTAGACTTCTTGGGTATTATCTCTGCTGAACTCCGAAGGAAGCAGATAACCAGGTGAAATGAGGGACAGTGATGGAAATGGGAGAAAGCTCGCCAAGCAAAGGAACAGCATGTGCAAAGGCCTGGAAGAGAGACAAAGGAAAGGACTTTGAATTGTTTCTGCTGATTTCTTGTCTCTAGACCAGTGACAGGCATGTTTGTTGTTGTTGTTAATTACCGTAGAGTTGGTTCTGACTCATAGTGACCCTGCACAGGGTTTCCAAGGCTGTAAATCTTTACGGGAGCAGAACGCCTCATCTTTGTTCCGTGGAACCACTGGTAGTTTTGAACTGCCGATCTTTGGTTAGCAGCCTGATTCGTAACCACTACACTACCAGAGCTCCTTAGTGACAGGCATTGTTGTTATGTGCCATGGAGTCAGTTCAGACTCATAGCAACCCTGCACAGGGTTTCCGAGGCTGTTAAACTTTACAGGAGCAGAATGCCTCATCTTTCTCCCACGGGGAAGCTGGTAGTTTCGAACTGCTGACCTTGCGGTGACAGGCATAGGAGGTGCTTAATAAACACCAATTCAGTAAATAGAATAGAACATGTTCAGAGAACTGTAGGTGATTTCGTGCAGTGGGATTATAAACTTGTGGGGCAAGGAGAGGCTGGGAACATTAGTAAGGACCAGATTAAGGAGACCTTGAACGTTAAGTTAAAAATTATGAACACCAGAAAGTCATGGGTGGTGGGGGGAGGGTGGTTAGTTGAGGCATAGGCAAGAGGGTTACTGTTTGACTGGACAGTTTTTGGAAGACTATCTGAGGCATCTTATAGAAAATGAACTGGAAAAGAAAAAGCAGGAGTCAAGGAAATCACAGAGGAAAGTGCTGTCTTCATTTAGATGAGAAAAGATGATTTTGAATCTCACCTTCTAATCAGCTACACCACTGACCCATTCAGGATTAAAGAATCCCACGACTTTGTCAAGCCAGTTCCATCCCCCAGGTTGACTCTAACACGGAGGAGTTTACCTTTGGGAGTTGGGGTGTATGCGCAAGGTGGTTCAAACACCTTAAAGGAGCTGGCTGAGACCCTGCAAAAGAAGAACATCAACTACTTGTTGTAGCTGGAGCAGCCAGAGCATATGGCCACTTGCATTGCACTCCCACCCTACCCCAAGGAAGAAGTGAACCAGTATTTGAAGACATTCTAATTATTCAAATGGCAACTGGTATCCATTGCTTTGATCGGTTGGATCCAGAAACAGCATACCATTCCCCACTAAGCACCATGCACTTTCAATGTCAGCTCACTCTTCCCTTTAAATTATGACAGCATCTTGAGGGTTAAACACATGTTCAGATTAAAGCTGTCATTAATGAGTACTTCCTCTTTCTGTTCAGGTGAGGAAAGTAATTGAGCAGCAGTACTGTCTACAGATCATTGTTTAACTAGACCAGTTGGTTATGCTCATATTCAGGAGTCCAGGGGGCCTCCCTAGCTCTCAGTGTGGTCATACATTGAGATGCATTGTCAACTGCTTTAAAGCTTGATATGACCCAACATCTGGTAGCTGTGACTACCAGATACATAAATAATGGGTCAGGAAAAAAAGTGTTCAGGGTTGTTTTACCCTCTAACTAATAACAATACTGTAAATGTTATTTATAAAAAAAAAAAAAAATTCATTTATCGTTAGATCCAAGCACTTGCTGTTATTCAGTGCTGTCAGGTGGGCTCCAAACACTGCCAGTCCTGCACCATCCTCATTGTAGTTACCATGTCAATCCATCTCCTTAAGGTCCTCCACTTTTCCACGGGCCCTCTACTTTACCTAGCATGATGTCTTCCTGACAACACATCCAAAGTATGTGAGCGGAGCCTTGCCAGCCTCAATTCTAAGGAGTATTCTGGCTGTACATCTTCCAAGACACATTTGTTCATTCTTCTGGTACTCCAAGAGATATTTAACATTATTCATCAACACCATAATTCAAAAGTATCAATTCTTTGGTCTTCCTAATTCATTTGTCCGGGTTTTGCATGCATATGAAGTGACTGAAAAGACCATGGCAAATGCAACCAAAGATGGCACTCATCTCCAGATGAGAATGAGATCTTTTTCACACTCTCATAATTAACCGAGATAGATCGGGTATATATGGAGTCCTGGTGTAAAATTGTAGAATAAGCACTAGACTGATACCTGAAAGGTCAGTGATTCAAGCCCTCCAGCCACTCCTCAGAAGCCCTATAAACAGGGTTGCTATGAGTCGGTGCCGATTCAATGGCACTTAACAACAACAACAACATAATCAGGTATATCAGTCGTGTCCTGTAAGGCAAACAGAAACCACTCTGAATATTTCAAACAGAGAGGAATCAAATGAAATTCTTTTCAAAGTTGTTAGGAGTGGGGAGAGGTCTAGAGGAGTAAAAGGGAAAAAAGAAGGTGAAGTCCAGTATCAAGCTGCGACCACTCCAAGTTAGATTGCTGTAAGAGCTACCACTGCTGATGTGTAGAAGACACCCCTGTGGGCACTAATGGAACTGCAGACACTGCTGGAGCCCACCTTTGTCTTTGTTAACTGATGTGTATTGCTGCTGCTATGTTTAATCTCCAACCAGGGCCTCCCATCTACAGAATCTACTGGTCCCAGCTGACAAGGGCATCTGGGAAATATAGTTTGCAGGCTTCTAGCCCAGCAAGAAGACAATATAGAAGGTTGAAGTGGGACTGAGAGCCATCAGAAAATAACTGGTCCTCAATGTCTCCTTAGACACCAAAGCAAATAATCAAAGAATCCCATTATAAACATAAGACTGAGTGGATGAATTTATGTCAGTTGTAATGGAGTCCTGATGTTGGTGCGGGCGGATAAAGCACTGGACCACAAGTTTGGCTTGAACCATAAGGTCAGCAGTTCAAACTCACCAGCTGCTCCTTGGAAACCCTATACAGGGTCACTATGAGTCTGAACCAACTCAACGGCACTTAATAACAACAACGACAACATCAAGGATGCATTTGAGTTATTGTGTTGGAGAAGAACATTGAAAGTACCATGGACTACTAGAAGGCCAAACAAATCTGTCTTGGAAGAACAGCCAGAAGGCTCCTTAGAAGTCAGGTTGGTGACAGTTCATCTCTCATAGTGTGGACGTTATTGGGAGGGGCCAGTCCCTGGAGAAGGACATCATACTTGGTACAGTGGAGGGTCAGCAAAAAAGAGGAAGACCCCCAGTGAGATGGATTGACACAGTGGTAGCAGTTATGGGTTCAAATGTAACAACTGTGAGGATAGCACAGGATCACAGTGTTTCATGCTGTTGTGCACAGGGTTACTTTGAGTCAGAGCTGACTTGATGGCACCTAACAACAACAAGAAGCATAAGTGGGAGCCATAACAAATCTTTAGGATCTATATGCCTTTGGTGGTGGTGGTGGTGTGCCATGGAGTTGGTTCTGACTCATAGCGATCCTCCACAGGGTTTCTGAGGCTGTAAATCTTTATGGGAGCAGAAAGCCTCCTCTTTCTCCTGTAGATATGCCTTTAGGACCAGGGATTTTCAAAGTTGAGGGAGCAGAAAAACTCTTTCCTCATGTGGCAGCTGCATATGTCTTAGAGAACACTGGTTAAGGCCAAGGAGGGGACCATGGTGTACAAACCAGCCCCTTCTCTGTAGTTGTCTACTCTGCCCCATAGTCCTGCTGACCACCCCTGAACTCAGTTGAAAACTACAGATCTTGTTTTGACTTGTTGCATACACCATTTTACAGATGGGAAAGGCCCTTCCAGAAGTTTCACACTAAGGTTGTAGCCCAGTTGAGTTGAAAATTCAGATCCCTGGTTGTCTCCCAGCCCAAACCCAAGCCCCTTTCTCTGATTCTTGTAGGCTGTCAACTGTTGGGGAGTAGCTGCAGGATACTACATCTTTCCCTGGACAGGTTTTGCTTATCTTTCCCCACTGTGAGCTGTCCATGGTGAGCCTCCAAGCCATCCCTTTCTAAAATAGCCAAATCCTGCTGGGCAGCATTCACCATGGGTTAACAGTATTTGCCTCTATCCCCTCTTTTCTTTCTTTTTTCTGAAATGATGTATACAAAAACACACAGGAATATGTAATTGTTTAATCAACCAAATGGCACATTTTCCAAGCCAGCTTCCTATCCACCAGCACATAGCCTTTTTCTTTCTTTCCATGAGTCTAGAGTCCTTAGCTGGTCTATCTCTCCATACCATCACCTCTGCCTCTGTCTCTGGTGTTGTTATTTCTCTGGTTAGGATCCTACATTCTGCTCATGCTTTTTTCCCTCTTGATGGTCCTAGGGTGGGTCCTCTGTTCCTGAAATGTAATTACTTTCCCCTTTTTGTTATACATCTTCAACCTTTACAGTTGTGGCAATCGTAATTAGTCACAATAGCAATTACTCACTAGTGAATCAAAAGAATCCTATCCTCATCTTGTTTCACCAGATCCATCTAGACAAGATGAAAACTATTCAGTGGGGAGTCTACCTTTCCCCATTCACTCTTAAACTAAATTCTCTCCTGAAAACTTGTAAGCCAGTCACTTTGTGCCTTTATAGCTCCCCCATTTTAGGTAGCCAACGTCTAAGTTGCCTGTCCCTATAGACACCTGTGTACTGAGGGGATAGGCTTGATCCTTGATGTGAAGACTCCTTCTCTCTTGGTTGGTATTTTGAGCAACTGCATCCATAAGCAAAGATCAAGTTCATCAAGTTGTAGCAATTTGAGAACAAACAAGATGGCGGATAGGGTAGAAGTGCAGTAAGGAGCTCCGTCAGCAACAACACAGAATACAGGACCAAGCAGGGGATGGTCCCAGAACTCTGAACCACATATAAAGGAATATTTAGAAGGTTGGAAGAAATCCATTGCTTTCTAATTCAAGATGCTCAGCTGCTCCAGGAGTCACCATCTTGGTTGAGACCAAGAGGGGGAAGGATCAGAGCAGCCACGGACGCCTGACAGAACCGTGGAGATAAAGGTGTGGCCATTCTTTTCTTTTGGTATCTGTTCATTGGTCCCTTACTGTCTGTGCACCTCCATTCTGGTGACTAGAGGGGTGCCAGAGCTAGTGGACACCTAAGCCCCACCCTCAGAGGGTTCTACTACGTATGTGCGCAGATCTCCTCAAAATTTAAAGAGACAGTTTCCACTTAAAACCAAAAGGCCACAGCCGGCCCTGAACTGTTTATAACTAGAAAAAAGGCCTGAACGTGGATTGTGGAGTGGGACAGGCAGACAAAAAAGGAAATAGGCCAAAAATTAAAACCTAAGTTATATCACAATGACCAACAGTGGCATCTTGAAATATCTTAAGAAAAAGAATGATAAGGGAAGCCCATTTCCTGATCACATCTACCTGGAGGCAATCAGAAAACATAAAAAATACCAAAATACATACCCATGTAAGTATTAGGCCACAGATAACCCCTGAATATGCCCAAAACCCAGAAGCAAATGACCATATCTTCAAATGTCCAGAAACGAGATAAAGTGACTGAGGAAAATGAGCTGGAAATAGACCTACACTCCATACTGGAAGATGGGCAGGCTTTGGAAATGCCAGAGAAAGAATTCAGAAAAATGATTACAAAATGCATCAAAACACTATATAGTGGAGTTGAGAAAAATAAGGAAGAAGTCAGGAAAGCACTACAGGAACAATCAAATAAGATAGATACAGCGTTGGAAACGATTCAAAACCTACAGAAAGAGGTCCAAATGATTAATAATAGAATATCAGAAATGGACAATACACTGAAAGGGCAAAGGAGTAGAACTGAAGAGATAGAAGCCAGAACTAGTGAGCTAGAAGATAAATCTCTCAACACTACTAAGATAGAAAAGCAAATACATAAAA
>NW_006408814.1:1106773-1118299 GCF_000296735.1 Chrysochloris asiatica | reverse complement strand
TAAAAAAAAAAAAAAAAAAGTAGCAATTTACATTTGCTTCCTGTATCAAATGGCTGTTTCTTCCTCTAATGGAGTTCTGATCATCAAGCTATCCAAGCTAGGTCAAATGGGTACTGTCTGCTAGTTTGGGCATTCTTGCGCTTCTCCCCCCACTTCATATCAGCTGGACACTTCACTCTCAGCTCTAGTCTCCAGTGGCTAGGTCAGTGATCATGGACTCAGGAGTTCCCAAGTCTTTCCAAACTTTGTACCAGCCAGCCCTTCTTCTTCTCTTTCTCATCTCAAGGTCGACAGGAGTCTATGGAACATGGTCAAACTCAGCCCATGTCTTCATTACTGCCTTTCCCCCACTTCCACTCACAAGTAAACCAATGTGGTCACCAACGAGCTTACAAAGCCTACTTGTGTGTCACATGTTCCCTTTGAGTTTCAGTCTTAAAAGGTTAGTCTTGAAGGGCCTCGATAGCTTGCCTAGAGGGCTCCCAGGCTATCAGCTTTTTTGTTCTTGTAGTAACCTAACAGTTTGTTTTTTTTTCCCTGATGGTCTTTCTTTCAAGAAGTAGCTTCTGTTCCTCTAGTGCTCCCGGTTGGTCTGCGTGTCTTTTCAAGTGTGCATGTCCAACCTCAGAAGGTAAAACTGCTTTTTGCTTAAGCAGCAGCCCTGCAAGATATAACAGGCAAAATGAACGTACTAGAACTACATATATCAACATGGTGCTAGCTCAGGAATATAATGTTAGTCTGGCGTAGTGGTAAATCAGGCTGCAAACCTTAAGGTCAGCAGTTCAAAACTACCAGCTGTTCCACGAGGGAAAGATAAGGCTTTCTGCTCCCGTAAAGATTTACAGCCTCAGAAACTCTGTACAGGGTCACTATGACTCTGAACCTGAACTGACTCCACGACACATAACCACCACCAAACATGCATACTGCAGAATGACACATACAATGTAAGACCACTGCTCATCTCTTGGAGAGGATGCCTCTCCTCCCCCAACACACACACACACATCTCTCTCATACAAATACATACAAATACATAGTGTTGTCTTTCCTTGTGTTTTGGCTGTAATGTCTTTTCCCAAAGAAACCTTCCCTGACCACTCATCAGCACTATCTCCCTGAGGATAACGACGCTCTGTTCAGACTTAGGATGGCCCCATGAGTAGAACTGTACCATAGGGTTTGCTTGGCTGTAATCTTATGGAATCAGATCACCATGCCTTTCTTCTGTAGGGCTGCTGGATGGGTTCAAACTGCCAAACTTTAGGTTAGTAGACAGTACAAACCGTTTGCTCCACCTAGGGATTTCTCACAGCACCTTAGTTTGTAACCGTGTCTATTGGTTTGTGTATCTCCCCACTGGACTACTGGACAGTTCTGAGGGCTGGACCATGTCTGCCTAATTTCAGCTTTACCTCCAATACCTAAAACACAAACGTCACTGAGTAAATGAGTGTTGAGTGAATGGAATGAAAAGGAAGAGATTCAGACTTGCCCAACGCCCCCCAGATGCTGTAAGAAGCAATGATAGATTCTGGGCAATTTTCTCCCAGGAGCTCAGGTGCCAGGGAGGGGGTTCAATCTGGGTTTTGGGGGTGCTCTCTACCCTTCTCCTACCACCCGGCTTGGTATCACCTGCTCTTGTGCAAAGGGAAGGTCCAGGAATCTGCCCCACCAATAAGGCCTGGAGAGCAAGCTACCCTCGGAAAAAGGAGGAGCGTGCCTCCTCGATCTCCCCCTCCCCTGCTCGCCCCCACAGCAGACCTTGAAGGGGGAGGGAGAGCGCGCAGCACCCCCACCCCCACCCCCGCACTCACCGCCTCAGCGAGGCAGCAGCTGCAATCTGCAGCCCGACCTCAATTAGCCCGTTGCCTACGCGCGCGCCAATTACCGCGTCAATCACTGAGCCGGCAGCAGAGGAGGAGAAGAAGGGTGAGGGAAATGGGGAAGAAAAGGAAGAGGAGGGGGTCCTGCTGGTGCAGCCCTGTCAGCCCTGGACTGGCTGAAACTGGTCCAGGGGCTGAGCGCAGAATCTGCTAAATCCCTTCCTGGACTCCCAGCCCACCTGAGAACTCAAAGGACAACTCCCATCAGTATTCTAGGCTCCCCCAAGCCTGGGAGCCTCCACGCAACCCAACTGACATCCACCTCCTCACACCCTCCATGTGCTCAATCCCTGTGAGTACCTCACTTTGCAGGTTCACTAGATTATAAACTCAGAGAGAGAGAGAGAGCTGGAGCTGATATCTTGCCCATCTTGTACACACCATCTTGTGTTGGACACACCCTACTGTCAGTAGTAAATGAATAGTGACATAAATAAAACAGCAAATTTGTTATGAGACTCAAAATAATACCTATCATATAAGACAGTTGTGAGGATAAAGCAAGTAGCCTGAAGAAGTACAGAGGATTGGCACAGAGAAAGAGCTCCACAAATGTTATTAGTATCTCCATCCATTCATTCAGACAACCTTCAATGACAGTCTCTGTGCCAGACTCTGGGCTGGATGCCCAGGACCCAGTCAGGAGGCTGGCCTGGAGCTCACAGTCTGTTAGTTTTGACTAAATTGTTAAGGTTTGTCTTCTACACACTATGCGTCAGTTTTCAAGCCCCAAAGTTTTTTGACCTTGACCAATATGAGATGGAGGCACACTGAGGGGACAGAAGAATGAGGCCCTTGGTAAGAGAACACCAGGAAGCTGAAGCCCCTCCCAGTTCTCTTATCTTTAAGGGATTGCTTGTCCCACAAAGCAGACAGACAGCTCACTTTGCTGATTTTATGTACTGGTCTCCCCAACACCCTTTTCAGCCTTCTGTTTTCCATTGCCTTTGGACAAGACTGTTCCACTTTCTGCCTGTGGAGGAACTGTAATCACAATGCTGTTTCAGCCATGACTCAGGCTAGCCAACCAGAGTCCCTCATTACCCTAGCCACAGTGATTGGTCCAAAGGTGGAGTGTGGCCCCAATAAAGCCAATCAGTGTTTGCTCTGGGGTTGGTATAGAAATTCTGGACAGAAATGTTCACATCTTGAATCTGGGTGTACTGGCAGCCACCTTAGCTGTCGCAGGGGTTGCATGTTTCCATAGACGTTTTCTGGGGAAAATGGGGTGAGAGACAACATTATTTTAGCCACTGGTTTTCTCAGTTACATAAACCAACAAACTGAATGTTGCTCTAACCAAAACACATTTCTGTTAACTGCAACCAAGTGTTTATTATTTTCCAAATTTAGCACGTTAGAGATGTCCTTAGCAGGCCACAGGCACACAGATGATGTCCAGGGTTTCTTTGCTGTGTGCCTCTGTGTATGTCCACAAAGATAAGTGCTACTCTGTGAAACAAAACAAAACAAAAAAATGGAAATTATTTTGAAACAGGTAACTCAACTATGATGTTGGAACAAAGTTACGAATGAAAAAAGCCAGATCCAGAAGGTTCATCCAGTATAATTCCATTCATATGAAATTCAAGAACAGGTAAAATACATCAATGCTAGTAGAACTTAGAAGCTTAGCTACCCCAGGCGGTATGTGGACTGGGAAATCTCCAAGGAGTCTTCTGGAGCGATGGTAACTTTGATCTGAATCGTGTGGTGGAAGTGGTGGTTGAGAGCTGTCGAGTCCAGACCCTACAGGACAGGATAGAGCTGCCTCAAAGGGCAAAGTTGTCATCTTTGTGGAAGCAGACTGCTGTAGCTTTCTCCTGTGGAGCGGCTGGTAGGTCTGAAGCTTCAACCTATCCGTTAGTCACTGAGTGCTTAGCTACTGCATCAGCAGGGTTCCTTGGGTGGTACTAACACAGGTGTACACATATGCGAGAAGTCATTGAGCTGTATAGGTAAGATTTGTGCATTTCACTGGGTGCACCTCAATAACAATGATTTAAAATAGAAAAACACAGAACATTTCTAACTCTGAATACCCTAAAGCTCTACAAGGCCTCTTCATTTAGCTACTACATCATCCCAATTGTCGTTGTTAAGTACCGTAGAGTCGGTTCCGACTCATAGTGACCCTACACAGGGTTTCAGGGGCTGCAAATCTTTATGGGAGCAGAAAGCCTCCTCTTTCTCCCGCATAACAGCTGGTAGTTTCAAACTGCTGACCTGGAGGTTAGCAGCCCGATTCGTAACCACTATGCTACCAGAGCTCTTTTCATCCCAATTAGATATGGACATTATAAAGTCTTTTCTTCACTCAGATTCTGAAATATAATAACAATAAAATGATTTAAGTGAAAAATTTAAATAATGGAAATTCTGATCATGGGGGCCTCAGCACTCTCCTGTTATCCCCTCTACAAAGTCTGGCTCCAATACAGAGCCCTCCAGCTAGTCTCATGGCCCCGGGTGCTATCCGCAGAGTAGGCGCAAATTAGTGTCTGGTACATCCTACAGAACGACAGCCTCTTAGGACAAAGAACAGCCTCACATTTGGAATAGAAAAGCTTGCTTTCCCAGCAACTTTGCAAAACTGATTTCTAGTATTAATGGGCGGAACCATTTCCTGGATTGATCCCCCTTTTCACAGGACTAATTATAGATTTATTAATATTTATGAGCCTCTGGTCACAGCCCATAGCTCTTCTTTGAGGACATTAAGTCTTATCTCACTACCTCCAGGAAGGGGCATTTGAAGCCAGCTCTAACTGAGTGACCTGCAATCAAGATAGAAGGGGGAAAATGACAATAGCTTGCCTGTTGCCATATATTAAAATACGGTCCACCCAGCTTAATGATTATCTTTAGAATTAATAATCTTGCTAGTCCAGGTTTGGGCCCTAATAGCTGGAAATTGTATTAAATACTTTGCTAAGTGCAGTCAGCTTTCTGATAAGGCTAATGGCCCTGCCCCTGGCTGTTTCTCATCACTGAGCACTCTGTTTTTCTTCTCCAGCAGAAGGCCACTTTGATCATATTACTCATCATCTAAAATCAACATCACCTAGCACCATGTCCTGGTGGGGGTCCCATTGCCTCCCTCACCCCCACGCAATCAATCTCAGGTGCTGCAACAAGATTTGTCTTAGGAAGATGCAGTTCTGCCCCGCCATGCTTCTACTCTACAATCTTTGATTGCTTCCCATTGCTTACAGAACTAATGGGCATCTAACTCTCCACAACCCAGTCTCAACTGGCTCATAACTTTGTTCGCCTTCATGTACCCAAATCTTTAGTTACATTGGACAATCACATTTCTGTTCCCAGGACACACCCACAGTGTAAGGGAAAGAACATGGGTTTGGTAATTAGACAGTCTGGATTCAGATTCCATTGCTACCACTTCTAGTTGTTTGACCTTTGAGTCTCAGTTTTCTCATCTGCAAAATGGAGATGAACATATTGTCTCCCTCATCTGACTTGTGGTGAGGATTACAAGTGATCAAGTAGACATAGTGCCTAGACTAAAAGTTTGGCACACCCTTAGAGAAGGTACACAATTCGTGTTTGTACTCACCCTCCCACTGACTGTTCAACTTGACATCTTCCTCCCTGGAGTAAAAACCCTATGGTTCACAACAGAATATTGCCTGCTACTAGGAGCTCTGATAGTGAAGTAGGTTAGGAATTGGACTACTAACCACAAGGTCAGCAGTTCGAACACCAGCTGCTCTGTGGAAGAAATAGGTTTCCAAGGCTATAAATCTTTATGTGAGCAGAAAGCCTCATCTTTTTTCCATAGACTCACTATGAATCACAACCAACTCGATGGCACAAGATAAGTCCCAGCCCCTTAGGTTGGAAGGCACTGAAAACACACAGTGGATTCAAGCAGATGAGACAACCTTTTGTTATGTTGAACGAACTCAATGGCAAAAGCCGCACCAATACAGGAGTGCAGGAGAGCATGAGGCTTAAGAGTTCAGCTAGTTAAAAATTCAAATTCAGTCATGAGTGATTGCTTTTCTGTAAGTCTCAAAATCTCCCCTAGCCTCAGTTTTTTCATCCATGTAATAGACATAATAGTACTGACTAACCATTACCAGAGTCCTGGTGTGGCGCCGTAAGATAAGCACTGGACCGCTAACTGCAAGGACCGCAGTTCAAACCCACCAGCCACTCCTTAAAAACCCTCTACTGGGTCACTATGAGTCAGAACTGACTTGACAGCACTTAAGAACAACAACTACAACCAGAGTCCTGGTGTGGTGCTGCAGGATAAGCACTGGACTGCTAACTTCAAGGTCAGCGGTTCAAACCCATCAACACTCCTCAGAAGCCCTCTACAACCGGAACCTACTCAACAGCAGTTAGTAACAACAACAACCATTACTGGTTGTTATTGAGTGAGTTCTAACTCATGGTAACCCCATGTGTGTCAGAGTAGAACTGTGCTCCATAAGATTTTTCAATGGTTGATTTTAAGAAAATAGATTGCCAGACCTTTCTTCTGAGATACCTCTGAATGGTCTTGAACCTCTACCCTTTTGGTTAGCAACCTAGTATGTTGATGGTTTGTACTATTCAGGGACTCCAATGGTCCCTACTAGCTTTAAATAAGATAATGTTGGCAAAACACTTACAGTGCCTGGCAAATAGTAAGTGCTCAATAAATATCAATCACACTGTGGTTAAACTCTTAGTTTCAAAGTATCAGACAAAGGCTTTCTCTTTCAGGAAGCCCTTCCTGCGCTCACCTTATCTGTCCCTTTTTTTGTACTTTCCACAGGTCATTTGATTCTTCCATTTCCCCACCCCATAGATTGGGCACTCAGTGATCAGGACCAAGTCCTGACCAGCTCTACGGTCTTCCCCAATGCCTTTAGTGCCTGGTGTGAAGCTTGGCATCAAGCAGGTCCTCCAATGCTTCCTCAATAATGATGGTAATAACAGCCAAGAAGTACTGAGTGTTCACTATGTGCCAGGCACCATGATGGATACTTTAGAGCAATTAATTCGTACGGCAATTAATTCTTAACATTCATAGCAATTAACAAGTGATTAGCTCCTATAGCAATTAATAGCAATTCACTCTTACAAACAACCCCACCAGGTAGATTCTATTAGTAAGGTTGCTGTGAGTCGAACTGATGCTACAGCACCTAACAACATAGAGACTACACTGAGGTGTGGAGAGGTGAAATGACTTGCTCAGGGTCACACTGCTAGACAGTAAGGAGCCAGTAGCCAGTGTAGTCTTGGGCTGCTGTAAGCCCTTGCTCACCAGCAATAGAGAACAATGTCTTTTTAAGCTTGTCTCAAGCAGCTCTAGTGGGCAAAGCTGTGAACCTTTCTTTCGAAGAGTAGAAATCAACCCTTGCTATGTGCCCAGTTCTGTGCTTACCCCCAACATCATCTCCTTGACTTACACATTTATCCTCATGGCATAATGGTGGCAACCAAAGCTCAGAGAGGTAATGTACTTGCCCAAGGTCACACAGATAAGAAATGGAAGAGCTGGCATTTGAATCCAGGTCTAAGGGACTCCGGCTCCTTAAGGAAAAAAGAGGGTTTTGCTCCACTTCTTGCTGGACTTTAGTCCTATCCTTACCTTTCTGCCCCTCGTGGTCAGCTGCCTCTATTCTCTGGAGGTAGGGTTGTCCTATAAACCCTTCCCTGGGTCCCCCAGACTTCTCTCCCTGCCACCAGCTGGGGTCTCATTTTAATACCAACAGAGTTGCCTTCCTGGGACCCAGGCCCTGCCCTTCCTAATTCTGACTTTTGAGACTACCTGGTTGCCCTCTTTAAGCCTCTAACATGGAGAGTCAGACACCTGGAATTTACCTTCCTGGCACTGATGTGTGTAATGGCACAGAAATGTGCCCAGAGCTGGTGGAGGAAGGAGCTGCTCTGCTTGGGGAGGAAGGGCAGGTTGAGGAAGGAGACTGGAGTTGACCTGGTAGAAGAGGGCAGCCAAAGCCTTCAAGGCATGTACAATGTAAAGAAGCCTGGGGTACAATGTAAAGAAGCAGAACCACACACTGACTCAGAACACAGATGGCGGGAGGACTTGTGGATGGCAAAGGTGAATCAAAGCCAGACGGCGAGAAGCCCAGATGCTATTCAGTGAGGGCTCTGCAAGAGGTGGGAGGTAGGCTCTGCAAGCAGGGGGTGGGTGTCTGTGACTTCAGAAGATGTTCAAACAGGCTCTGGGGCTCACCCTTCCATGTAGAGGAGTCAGTAAGCAGGAGAATCAAGAGCCCTCCAGCCCCCAAGAATAGCTGCCCCATGTCACCTTCCTGCTCCCAGAAACTATCACCAGGACAGCGATTAGATGCTACCGACACGGGCCGCGACAGGATCCCGCTATCGCTGGTGAGGCTACTGACAATCAGCTCCTGCTGTCTCTCATCAGAGAGAACACACATCTGAGACCAGACTGATGAGGTTGTCTCCAGACAGACAGCTGTGGAAGGAGAGGGGAGAAGGAGGCGGGAGACAGCAGCTATTACAATGCATACTCTGCCAGTCTCGCCACTGCCACTGCCACCAACAAGAACCTCTTAATCACCCGAGAAGCTCTGAGAGGCTTTTCTAGGGCTCCCCTGACCTCTCTCACACATGCGTGTGCACAGATGCACTCTTCAACAGGCCTGAAAGTTCATCGATGTACCATGTGACAAATATATACATGAATGTGGACACGCTTACAAGCACGAGCATGAAAGAGCTACATCTGCATTAGAGTAGAAGCATGCACAAACGTGTATGTGTACACATGCAGCTATGCCAACTCTGGAACAGAAAAGCTTGCGTAAGCACACATATACACGGTTTTACGCTCTGGTTCATAGACACACATCAACATGAACATATGTGAACCCATTTTGCAGATGTATCTAAACCTGGTTCTCCCAGAAGAAGATTCTAAGACAGGGGTGTAGGTTGTTGTAGTTGTTAAGTACCCTTGAGTGTAGGTGCAAGTAATTTATGTGGGATGAGATTCCAGGAAGCACTATGAGGAGGGCAGGAGACAATGACAGTGGTACTAATGAGTAGATCACCACTTGGGGGCGCTGGAGCTCAGCCTGCTTGAGACTGAAAGATTAAGTGGGACAGTCGTCCCAGGGAGGGGCATTCTCTAAAATTCCAGTCCCTTGTCAGTTGAGGGCTGTTCCTGGACATTCACTCTATTTCACACCCACAAAACCCCCTCAAATGCAGACACAGAAAAGCATAAGTATGTGAAAGAGCTGTCCCCAGGAGACCTCCAAGGCAGACCAGAGATATGTGTAAGGTACTAAAGGCATCTCCAGGGTCTACCCCAATATAAATTTCTCAAAAACATATCAAGAAAGTGGTATGGAGACATACTGTACAAGATAGTTCCTAAAAATCCACATTTTAAAGCTGTTAACCTCTGAAATTGGTATATGCCTTACAATGAAAATAAGCAGTGGATTTTTTTCTTTCTTTCTCTTCAGGACATAAAATAGTGGTGAGTGTTATAATTGACAGTCTTTGATTTAATGGAATATAATTAATACAGATCAACAACTTCATTGAGGTAAAATTCACATACCATAAAAATTCTTCCTCTAAAAGCATTCATAAGGTTGTGCAACCATCATCATTATTACTACTTTTTGTCAAGGTGGCCCCTATTCATGGTGACCCCACACACAGAATGAAGCATTGCTTAGCTGCAGTCATTACTGGCTGATTTTCAGAAGTAGATCACCAGACTATTTTTCCTGGTCTGTCTTAGTCTAGAAGCTCCTGATTCCTGTTCAGCATCCTAGCAGCACCACTGGCAGAGACGAGGTGCATTGGCCAGAAGTGAAACCCAGATGTCCCACGTGGAAGGCAATGCTGCTGTCCACATTGTTCAGCCGTCACCATTGTCTAACCCGTACCTGTTAGCAGTCACTCCCCACTTCTCCATCTTGCCAGCACTAGGAATTCACTAATTTACTTTCTGTCTCTACATGCTCACCTATTCTGGACATGTCATATAAATGCTGTTGTTGTGAAGTGCTGTTGAGTCAGTTCCGACCCATAGTGACCCTGTATAGGGTGTCTTAGAATCATACAAAATGTGCTTTTTTGTGTCTGCTTTTCTTCACTTTGTATGTTTTCAAGGTTCATCCATGTTGTAGCATGTATCAGTACATTTCTTTTTTATGGCTGAATAACAGTTCATTGTGTGGATCTACAACATGTTGTTTGTATATCCATTTGTTGATGGACATTCGGATCGTTTCTACTTTTTGACTATGATGAATAATGCTGCCAAGAACATACGTATACAAACTATTGATTTTTAAAATCTTGGTGAAAATATGCACAATTTCAAAAATCTCTACATATATAACTCAGTGACATTGATTACATTCTTCAAATTATACGTTCATCGTTCTCCAAATTGTTCTACCACCATTGACCTAAACTCACTTTGAATATAGGTTTTCTTTTTTTTTCCCAAACTTTTTATTGTGAATTGAGTAATAGTTTGTTTACATGGGAGAACATCAGTTTTACACTCATCCTATCATATTTAGTTTCATTGCAATGACTACAATACCCTCTGTGCATCAGGACTCAATAGTATTTGCTTCTATTCCTTCTGTTGTTGTTGTTTTAGTGGATGTACACAAAAACATCTAGGAATAGATAATCATTTAAACAGCCAAAGGGCACATTCTGCAAGCCTGCCTCCTGGCTGCCAGCATACAGCTTTTCTTTTTCCATAAATCTGGTAGCGTAGTGGTTATGAATTGGGCTGCTAATCTCACGGTCAGCAGTTCGAAACTAGTGGGAGAAAGATGAGGCTTTCTGCTCCCGTAAAGATTTACAGCCTCAGAAACCCTGTACAAGGTCACTATGAGTCGGAACCGACTCCATAGCACATCACAACAACAACAACAGAGTCCTCAGCTGCTCCATCTCTCCATGTCCTCATCTCTGCCTCCATCTCTGGTGTTGCTGCTTCTCTGGATAAGGTCCCACATTCTTCTCATACTCTTCCCCTTGATGGTCCTCGGGTCCTCTGTTCCTGGAATGTAAGATTAACTACTCCACCTTTTATGTTACAAAAATTTACCTTTACAGGTGTGACAATCGCAATTTGTCATGATAACAATTACTCACTATTGAATTATAAGAATCTTATCCCCATCTCCTTTTACCAGACTCATCTAGACAAGATGAAAACTATTCAGTGAGGATTCTACCTTCTCCCGCACACTCTGAAATTAAACTCCCTCTTGAATACAGGTTTTTGTATGGACTTAGGTTTCATTTCTCTTGGGCATATACCTAGGAGTGGCATATCTGATAACTCTCTGAGTAACTTCTGAAGAACTGTCAAACTGTCTCCAAAGTGGCTGCACTCTTTCCTGTTTTCCCATTGGTACTGTGCCATCAGCAATGCATGAGGGTTCCAATTTCTCTAAACCTTCACCAAAATCCCTTCATGTGCTTGTAAAAAATTGTACCCATCCTAGATTGTTGCAAGTCTTTAGTTAATTTACAGCATTCCAAAATTTTTTTTACTTGACTCTTGTTGCTTTTATTAAGGAGTGGATTTTTGGAGGTCCTGATTCTGAAAGTCAGTCACCACGACACTAACTTTTAT
>NW_006408814.1:1100329-1106673 GCF_000296735.1 Chrysochloris asiatica | reverse complement strand
CAGTGGACAGAGACATGCTCAGTCCTTGGCAGCCACTTTCCTTATGGTGGCCAGGACATTGCTGAGCTCCTCTTGCTTCCTCTTGGTGTGGATGTGTGTCCCCATCCTTTTCTTGATGAACTTGAATGTCTGCTTGTCCTTGGAGACTTTGAGCAGTTCCATGGCCCTGTGCTAATAAAACGCAAAGCCACACCCCTCTGGGATCATGTCCTGCATGATCCTGGTGTTCTTGGTTACTTTGTGGCCCTTTTTTTGTGGCCCTTGGTTACTTTGTGGCTCTTTTTGAGGTCAACAGCCATAGGGTAGCACACAGCCATGACTTGCTTCACTTCAATGGCTGCTGCGGCAGAAAGCCTATGTATCTTTTTGCATTGTGTGAAGTTGTTACCAGTCCAGGTATTAACCAATCAAAAATAAAATAAATATAAAATAAAAAATGAGTATGTGCACTCACTCCATTGTGTATACACACTGATGTAGGCACTCACATGCATAGGCATGTAAATCTGCTTGTAACACTCAGTCCATCCATGTGGGGGCAGGGAGGGGAGAGGACAGGGTCAGTTTCATGTTTCAGAAAGATTTTACCCACCTTTGGCTGCAGTGTGGACCATGGAAAAGATGAGATGGGAAGCAGTTTAAACCAGGAAGAGGTTGGGTAGTCATCCAGCAGAAGTGATGGTGTGGCTGGACTTGGTCGTGGGGGAGTTACACGTGTCCATTGCTACCCTCAGCACCCCATGTGTACACAGGCCCAGGCACACACGCACGTGGATCCATGTAGACTCATGTGCTTAGGCATGCATTTACCCAGAGCAGGCTGCTGAAGTTAAAGAGTGATGTGGCGTGCATGTTCCTGAGGGCTGGGGGCTGACCTTGATCCTGAAGTGAACATGGTGAGTAGAACAAGCTTTTGGGGACCAGAGTATGAGAAATGTGTAGTTTTCACCTGGGTCCTCCAGCCTCCCCTGTATCAGGCAGGACCCATACACCACATTGTGCACTGGAGCACCCTTTCTCAACTGTTGCCTCCACCTGGTCCTCCCCCAAGACTGGGCACAACTTGAGCCATTGCTAGGGACCCCTCTTTGGTTGCTATCAGCCCTTTCTGCATTGTCCTAAGTAATTTCTTTTCCCTGGGAAGAGTTTCTGCAGGTGAAGATTATATTTGTTTCTTTGCCTGTTTCCCCTTAGGAGTTCATCTCTTCTTCTGCTCTTAGGCTACCCCACTGGAGGGAGGACACAGGCAAAGTCTGGGAACCAGCTGAGGAAACCATTGGTCCCTGAGTGTTACATACTACTAACCTAAAAACTGGTGGTTTGAACCCAGCTGTCAGTGCCACAGAAGAAATGCCTGGCAATCTATTTCCATAAAGATGACAGTCAAGAGACCTTATGGAGTAATTCTATTCTGTAACACATGGGGTTGTCATGAATTTGGTTTGGTTTGCCAAAAAGTTTGGTTTTGTCTTTAAGTCCAAAAATATAACTAAAGATTGAAAAAACCAACAGTTATGAATTATTTCAGGAATATAAAGAGCAATGGCACATAACCAACCATAATAAATACCAATGTACCCACAACTCAGTTTTAACTTCTGTTAGGATTATACCTGGCTTGCTTCCATTCTTACTTTTTCTTTTATTCTATTTTAAAAATTTTGTTTGACAAACAAATGAGCTTATTCAACCACTGTCTGGTTGATGAGCACCTGGGTTGTTTCTAAATTGTGCTCTTGTGGGCAAACTGTTGTGAGCATTCTTGTCAAGTCTTCTGGTGTGTGTGTGCAGGAGTTTCTCTTGGGTATATATCTAGGAGTGGAATTGCTGAATATTCAGCTGCATGAGTTTTTGCCAAACTGTCTTCCAGAGTAGTTGTATCAATTTGTACTCCACTAGCAGAGTCTGAGAAGTCTCAGGATCTGTGTCCTCAGGTGTTCACACATGATGGGGATGCTAGCCAGCAGCCAAAATGAATGAACAACAGCAGCAAGACAATAAATATGAATCTTGGCAATATCACTGTAAGTGAAAGGAGTCAGCTTCAGAAGGATACATATAGCATGCCACTCTTGTAAAAACTCTATAAACAACTCACACACAAACATACACAAATATATACGGATTTTATTAGTTAACATCTTCTTAAAAGAAATAAAACGTTATAGCTCCAATTGAGGATCCCTATACATTTCACTCTCCAATCCAATTCCTTTCTCTTTCTCCCTCCCTACAGAAAACACCTTCAGAAAAGTAAACAATGGTTAGCCTTCCACCAGTATGTGGAATTGTATATCTGTATTTTAACTGCTTGTGCATGCGTCCATATCCAGGTGAGCTTTTTATATTTATGTATGTACATGATACCAAAGGAGCCCTGGTGGCATCATGGGTTTCATGCTGGGTTGTTAACTGCAAGGTCAGAAGTTCAAATTCACCAGTGACTCCACAGAATTTTGAAACACGAGGCTCCAAGTAAAGATTTACAGCCTCAGAAATCCTATACAGGGTCTCTATAATTCATAATGGACTCCACACCGCCCCCAAATGATACCAGACCTTCTGCAAGTTGCTTTTTCCTTTTCCCCACTCACCATTATAGTTCTGAGATTTATTTGTGCCCTGTACAGGGTTGCTATGAGTTGGAACCGACTCCATGGCACATAACAACAACAACAACATAGATGAGTCTAGGAGCTCTGGTAGTGTAGTGGTTACTAGTTGGGCCACTAACCTCAAGGTCAGGGGTTAAAACTACCAGCCATTCTGTGGGAGAAAGATGAGGTTCCACCACCACCATACATGAGGATGAAGTTCATTACCTGTAACTGGTCTCAAATATTCCATTTACTATTTTCACACATTTTTTAAAAGTTTTTATTGTGAATTATGTGATACTTTACATGGGAGAACATTAGCTTTACATTCATCTTATTGTATTTCATTTCATTGCAAAGATTACAGTCCCCTCTATGCATCATCAAACAGCCAAACAGCCCTGCAAGCCTGCCCCCCAGCTGCTAGCACACAGCCCCTATCCCTCCCTGAGTCCAGAGTCCCCAGCCACTCCATCTTTCTCACCATGTCATCATCTCTGCCTCCATCTCTGGTGTCACTGCTTCTCTGGATAGGGTCGCACACTCTGCTCTTCTCCCTTGATGGTTCCAGGGACCTCCACTCCTAGAGTGCAAAATCAACCACTCCCCTCCTTTTGTTACAAAACACCTACCTTTACATTTCCAACCCTCACAGTCAGTCCTGATAGCAATTATTCACTATTAAACCACGTGAGTCTTATCCCCGTCTCCTTTTATTAGCCCCATCCCAACAGATTGGAAACCACTCAGTGGAGATTCTACCTTCCCCTGTACCCTCTGGAACTAGGCTCCCTCTTGAAAGCTTGTAAGTCAGTCACTTCCTGCCTTTGTAGCCCCACCCCCCTTTTTGGGTAGCCAATGTCTAAGTTGCCCATCTCTGCTAACCCTACCTACCAAGGGGGTGGGAATGAGCCTTGCTGTAAAGATTTGTTCCCTCTTTTGAGCTACTACATCCGTCAAATTGTAGCAGATTACTCTTTTTTACCTCTTTTTTCTTCTAGTCGACTTCTGATCATCCCGCCATTGAAGCCAGGTCAAGTGGGTACTATCTGCAAGTATGGGTGTTCTTGTGCATCTCCCTTCACTCTTACCAGTTGGACACTTCACTCTCCACTCTGATCCTCTGTGGCCATGTCACCATCTCTAGACCCAGGAGTCCCCAGGTCTTGCCATACTGCTGGTCAACCAGGTCTCAACCCAGGTTCGCAGGAGTCTATTGAACGTGGTCGGACTTAGCTCACAACTTCACTGCTCTTTTCCCCCCACTTCTCCTTATCGGGGACCAACGTGGTCACCAGCCAGACCACATGTTTGTTTGTGTATTCCCCTTGAGTCTTGGAAGGGGGTTTGCCCTGAGGGGACCTGACCACTTGCCTTGATGGCGAACAACTTGCTTGTTCTTAGAGTATTCAATCAGACTGCCAGTATTATTTTTTATTTTTCCTGCTGTTCTTTCTTTCAAGAAATATCTTCAGTTCTTCTAGCCACTCCAAGCTGCTGCTTGTCCTTTCAAGTGGAAATTTCCCACCTTAGAAGATTCTGGATGGGGTTCAGGATTCTACCTACGGTTTTTAAAAAAATGTTTTATTGTGAATTATGTGATAGTTTACACGGGAGAACATTAGTTTTACATTCATTTTATCATATATCGTTTCATTGCCATGGTTACAATCCCCTCCATGCATCATCAACCAACCAAAGGGTATACCTCACAAGCCTGCCCCCCGGTCGTCAGCACACAGCCCCTCTCCCTCTCTGGGTCTAAAGTCCCCAGCTGCTCCATCTCTCCACGTCACCGTCTCTGACTCCATCACCAGCATCACTGCTTCTCTGGGTAGGGTCTCACTCTCCACTCTTCTCCCTTGGAGGTCCCGGAGACCTGGACTGCAAAGTATTTTGACTCATTTTATCTATACATCCTCCTCTGGGTGGGAATTAGAGGGCAGTGGAGCCTCAAAGGTAGAATTCTCACCTTCCATGAGGGAGACCCAAGTTCAATTCCCAGTCAAGGCACCTCAAGTGCAGCCACCATTAGTCTGTGTCAGTGGAGGTTTGCATGTCGCTATCATGAGGAACAGGTTTCAGCAAAGCTTTCACACTAAGACAAAGTAGGAAGAAAGGCTGGATGGTTGACTTCCAAAAATCAGCCACTGAAAACCTTAGAGCTCACAATGACCTGACACCGCTATGCATGAGGTCACCATAAGTTTGGGATCGACTCGCCAGCAGCTAACAATAGCAACGTAGATGAGAACTAAGTGATATGGAGATCCTGTGATTTTGAAATTCCAAGATACCATAACTGCATTCTTTAAGTTCAATGTGGTTGGATGATATTTTGAAATAATGAATCCATTTTCTTATTTCCCATTTTTCCTCACACCTCTCCTTCAATTCCACCTCCATTCTCCAGTTGCTGTCCTTCTGGTCCTGAGCTTGTAAAGCCCTCATGCTGAGGGAAGAGGAAGGACTTGGAGTACTGAGAACACAGCTGGGAGCTACCAGGCTCCCAGTCACCCCTGAGACCAGGAGCACAGTCCTCACTGCTCCTGGGGGAGAAGAGTCAAAGAGAAGTCAAGAGTTTCCGAAGCCACTGTGCCTGAGAAAGAATCTGACCCGTCTCCAAGACAAAGTGATGCCAGAACTCACAGATAGGTTCGGAGGACTCAGTTCACAGGACCCCACATGTGTATGTATACGGGCCAGTGGTCCAAGTGTTCAGGTAAGAAGATTACTCAATAAGCAAGGTAAGCATGGACTCACTTGTGCTTACTTACAAATTGTAGTGAACAATTTCACATGCTGTTGTTGTTAGGTGACTCAAGTCAGGCCTGACTCATAGCAACCCCATGCACACTATCCATCCAGTCCTTTGCCATCCTTACAATTGTTATGTTTGAGTCCATTGTTGCTGCCACTGTGTCAATCCATCTCCTTGAGAGCCTTCTTCTTTTTTAGTGACCCTCCACTTCACCAAACAGGATGTTCTTTTCCAGGGACTGATCTCTCCTGACAATATGTCCAAAGAACAAGAGACAAAGTCTTGCCATCCACTCTTCTAAGGAGCATTCTGGCTGTACTTCTTCCAACACAAGTTTGCTTGTTCTTCTGGCAGTCTATGGTACTTTCAATATTCTTCTCCAGTACCATAATTCAAATGCTTATGATTCTTATCCAGTACCATAATCCAAATGCTTATAATTTATCATTCTTAAAGTCTTTCTTATTCATTGTCCAACTTTTACATGCATATGACGTGATTGTAAATATCATTGCTTGCGTTAGGCACATCTCAGTCCTCAAACTGACATCTTCACTTTTTAACACTTTAAAGAGATCTTTTGCAACAGATTTGCCTAATGCAAGATGTCATTTAATTTCTTAACTGCTGTTTCCATGAGTATTGATTGTGGATTCAACCACATGAGGTCTTTGTACAACTTCAGTCTTTTCTCCATATGTCATGATGTTATTTGTTGGTGCAGTGGTGATGATTTTTACTTTCTTTACACTGAGGGGCAATCCATACTGCACGATGCAGTATTTTAAGTATTCAAGTATTCATCAGTATTTTAAGTCCTCTTTACTTCCAACAAGCAAGGTTATGTCATCTACATATTGCGGGTAGTTAATGATGACATATAATCCAACTTCTCAGGTTATTTGCTCAGCATGCAGATTGAATAAGTATGGTGAAAGGATACAAACCATGGTGCACAGCTTTCCTGTTTTCAAACCCTTCAGTGT
>NW_006408814.1:1082713-1097090 GCF_000296735.1 Chrysochloris asiatica | reverse complement strand
ATGCCACTGTTGGTAGTTTTGACATAACTTAGGATTTAATTTTTGGCTTATTTCCTTTTCTGTGTGCTTGTCCCACTCCACAATCCCCGTTCAGGCCTTTTTTTTCTAGTTGTAAACAGTTCAGGGCTGGCTGTGGCCATTTGGTTTTAATTGGAAACTGTCTGTTTAAAGTTCTAGGAGATCTGTGTGCATGCGTAGTAGAACCCTCTGAGGGTGGGGCTGGGGTGCCCACTAGCTCAGGCACCCCTATAGTCACCAGAATGGAGGTACGCAGACAGCAAGGGACCAATGAACAGCTACCCAAAGAAAAGAATGTCCACACCTTTATCTCCGTGGCTCTGTCAGAAGCCTGTGGCCGCTCTGATCCTTCCCTTGCTTGTTCTCACCCAAGACAGTGGCTCCTGGAGCAGCTGAGCGTCCAGGACTAGAAAGCAATGGATTTCTTGCTTCTGACACAAATTCCTCCAGCTGTAAGCCTTCCAAGCTTCTAAATATTCCTTTATATGTGGTTCAGAGTTCTGGGACCATCCCCTGAGCCTGCTTGTCTGGGTATTCTGTGTTGTTGCTGGTGGAACGCTTTACTATACATCCACCCGATCCGCCATCTTGTTTGTTCTCTCAATCTTCTTTTGATGGACCCTGCATCGTTCAATATTTATTGGTCTAGCTGTGAGAATTTTTGTTTTCTTTACACTGAGATGCAATCCATAGTGATGGCTGTAGTCTTTGATCTTCATCAGTAAGTCGTAAGTCCTTTTCACTATCAGCAAGCAAGATGTGTCATCTGCATATCACAGGTTGTTAATGAGCCTTCCTCCAGTCCTGATGCCACTGCTGTTCTTCATGGATATTATCCTATCATAGACGGCATTGTACTTCAAGATTGATCTTGAAAAGTTCTTTCTGACATTGAATATGACACCATTCCTCTTCAATTTGTTGTTCCTTGTATAGTAAACCACATGATTGTCAGATTCAAAATGACCAATACCAGTCTATTTCAGCTCACTAACATCTAGGATATTGATCTGTTTACATTCCATTTCACATTTGACAACTTCCAATTTTCCTAATCTTATACTTTGTATTTTCCAAGTTCCAATCATTAATGGATATTTGCAGCTGCCTCATTTTGAGTTGTGCCCCATCAGCAAATGAAGTTCCCAAAGGCTTTACTCCATTTGCATCATCCTGGTCAGCTCTACTTTGAGGAAGCACTTCTTCTTCCAATGTAGTCAGGTGCCTTCCAACCTGAGGAACTATTCATATTACTTTCAGTGGCAAACAGTTTAAATGTGGTTTACCTCTCCTTCTTCTAAGTCTGTCTCCATCTGTTAGCTCTGCTGTGACCTGTCCACCATGGATGATCCTGCTAGAATTTAAAGTACTGGTGGCATAGCTTCCAGCATCACAGCCACACACAAGCCACCACAGTATGATGAACTGACAGAGTGGTAGATTTCACATATTGTTGTTAAGTGCAATCGAGTGGGTGAAACTGTGGATTACAAATTGGTGATGAAGCACAAGTAATTTGTGCTTAGCTTGCTTACTGGATACTTCATCTCTGTCAGGGACTGTAAATTTGAAAAGAAGCTTTGATTCTTTAGGAAGGTGCTGTGGAGTTGGAAGTTGCCTGACAACCTTATCAAGCAACAGAATCTTTGATGTGGTGAAAAATATGGAATTGTTCTCTTCAAATTAGTAAACACAAGTGAGCCCATGCTTACTTTGTTTCCTGGGTAATATGACACTGGTTCAGGCACACATCCATCCTAGAACATGCTGTTGAAGTTAGAGATGTGGTCTGTGTGTCCCAGAGAACTAGTGACTAATTTTGAACCAGAAGGGAATTTGGTGAGAAAGATAAGTAATAATGATTTGTTCACTGTCCCAGGAGGAACCCCAGAAGATAAAAGTCTGGATATACAGGCCTCAAATGGCCTCAGAGCTACCCCCATGCCCAGCATGGTACAGAGCACTGGGGAGATGTTGCAGGTCCAGCACAGCTCTCGGATAACAGGGCACTGTGAGGACCAGCAACACAGGGCCAGAGGAGGCAGACTATCCTCCCCCACGGCCTTAGCTCAATACCAAAAATGTAGACCAGCCCCTGACAAAGGTGGTCTGTCTGATTTTCTTCCATCCTAGCAGGACAAAGCCTCCAAGTGGAATCATACTCTATGGAACTGTGGGTTAATGCAAGGTTGGTTTGAACAGAAAGGTCAGCAGTTCAAACTCACCAACTGCTCTTCGGAAACCCTATACAGGATCACTAGGAGTCGGAAACAGTTCAATGGCACTTAACAACAACAACATAGAAGAACAAGGAGCTCTGGTGATGCTGTGGGATCAGCATTGGACCTCTAACTGCAAGGTCAGCAGTTCAAACCCATCAATGATTCCACAGGAGAAAGATGAGGGTGTCTGTTCCAATAAAGATTTGAAATCTCATAAACCCTATATAGATAAAGTCACTATGAGTTGGGATCATTTCAGTGGCAGTGGGTTTTGTTTTGAGAGGAAAAACAAAGGAAGTTCCACCCCTTGTCCACTTAGGTGAGGGTGGAGAACAATACCAGCTGCACTAAGAGCTGAGGGCTCTGGGTTTCTAGGATGAGAAGCTATCCAGGTTCTCAATCCAAGCTCCCCAAAGGTAAATTTCAATGAAAATTTGGAAGTAAGGAAAATCTAATTTGGGAATTCTTGGGGCCTCTGCCAGGATGCTGGCCAATTTCCTGGGACAGTAAAGAATAAATTAACGAGGTTCTTGCCATCTTGCCCCAAGATTCTGGTGAGTCTTGACAAGGTAAGGGCCATAGACTCCAGACAGGCAAAGTTGTGGCTCCTTCCCTCGGAGAGTCCCTGGTCCACTCTAGTACCGGGGGGAAACTGAGGCTACACAGTTAGCAACACAGATCCAGGCCACCTCACACACACCCTCCTTCCCACTCAGTCTGGGCTGCCACAGACTCAACACTAGTCTAGCGTAAGAGTGGGGGTAATGGGAGCAGGTGTCTGGGTCCTCTGCTGCCCACACATAACCAGATGCCCAGGCCTTGAGCCTCCTGCTGCCAAGGGTTACCATCCATTTCCCATCCACCTCATTTGTCTGCAAATCATGAAGAAAAATCACTCCTGTCCCTCTGCCTGAGCTGCCACTGTGATATATGGCCTCCATCAAGGTCCCTACCCCAACCTGCACCCTCCTACTCCCCTAGGCTCCCCTAGGCTAGGGAACAGCTAATGGTGGTGTACTTTTAGGGGGCCTTCAGGGAACAATGTCCCAGCTTTACCTTTGTGAAGGGAGGCAGTGTGGACATAACTGATCATTGCTGTGTGGCCTCAGGCAATTCACATCACCTCTCTGTAAAATAACTCTCTCTCTCTCTGGTAGCCAAGATCTGTTCATAGCTCTACAAATCTTCTTCATTTGTTCTTTACATCATCCTTGTGGGCTCTCTGATAAGAATAATCCTATTCATATGTACCCTTTATGCCAAACCCCCTGCTTGTCACCAGGGACCCAGAGATGAACAAAACATAGTCACTGTCCTTTAAGAGCCTTGACATGCCAAAAAAAAAAAAAACACCACCAAGTGGGAGTACAACAGTCAAAAACTTCCTGGCTACCCAGAAGCCCCGGATGGATGAATGTATGAATGTATGTGTGTGTTCTGTGGGACAGTGAGGAGTGATCTCTGAGCTGGCTTCTAAGGCACGGAAGAGTTGCACAGCTTGCATTGACACCCTGCTGTGTGACCATGGGAAACTTTCATGGCCTCCCTGAACCTCTGTTGACTCTGGAGAGCCAGGAATGGTAATCCCTCTTGGGGTGACTGGGAGTGCCAAGTAACCAGGGAATATAAAGTACTATGTGTAGTACCTGGTGCAGAGGACTAGCTGGTGTTCTCATGATCAATGGAGAACAGGTGTTTGCCTAGATGACAAATCAGGGCAAATGGTCTGGGCAGAGGGAATAGCTTTCAAAGGTGGAGACAGGGGAATATGCGCCCTGGGAGAGAAGACAGAGCTTAGTGTGTGCGGCAGGCAGTAGAGCTGCTGGGGGAGCAGGGGCAGGAGGAGTGGACAAGGCCTGGACTGCCAGGAATTGTACTGAAGTCCAAGGGCAGTGGGGAGCAATAAGCAGGAGAGTGACAAGGTCAGGCTGAGTGTTACAAAGATGGTGATTGGGTAGAAGTGGGAGAGGTCCAGCTGGGATTCAAACCCTGGGTTTTCTGCTCAATGCCATTTGCATCTTCAACAAATAAATCTCAAATCCTTTGTGAAAACCAGAGACTGCCTTGTTCAACGCCCCAGGTACCAGCTTGGCTCCCCATGACCATTTCAAGTGTGTGGTTTGGGGCAGGGGCTCAGCTGCCAGGCAAGAGGCCCATCTGTGGGTTCTGACCCAAGTTGGAATGGAGGGCAGCCTCCAGCTCACCCCAGCCTTCCACTGTGGAGTCAGTCAAGCATTCCTCCCTCTGAGAATCAGGTGGCTGTCAGGCGGATCCAAACTGTACTCCTCACTGCTTCCATTTCACATCCCCCAGGTAGCTCAGACACCGTGAATAGACTGGAAATTGAATGTAAAATCAAAATGCAGCAAATAAATGGATGCAAAAGCCATTTGGAGCCAATAATAAGAACCACCTCCAGTCACTGAAGCCAGGAAAGTTCTGCAGGGACTGAGCTAGCCTGGTTGAGAAGGCGGTTAGTCTGCGGCCTACCCCACAATCTTTACTGACTTCTATTTTCCTTCCACTGACACACAGGGCTGGATGGTCAACCAGCTGGGCCACTCAGGGTACAAACAGGCAAACTGAGACTTAGCGAGAGGGCAGAGGTGGAACCCAAGGCACCCCAGCAAAAAGAGCCAAATGGAACCGGGCTTTTATCCAGCTTGTCCACTTTCTAACACACATGGCCTCAAACAGGTCAACCGGTCCTCAGTTTCTTTATCAAATCAATGGGGAGCAGGCCTTCACATAGTTATGTTGGACAACTTGAAGGAAATACAATTGCAGGAGGGCTCCCAGCCCACAAGAGTGACTGGACGCTCTGAATGTGATCCCCGGCCCACGGTAGATACCCTACACATATCTGTGGGCTGCATGGATTGAAGAGGACTGAACCAGAAGCTAGGAGCAGAGTTTTACTTTGCTCCTGATATATCCCAAGAGCCTTGCACGGTGTACAATAGCACACACACAAATACTTTAGTTTTAAACTTCAACCTCCCCGCCTATATTCTTATCACTGAACAGCCCCAACACTCCCGAAACTCCGCAGTCTGGGGTACCTAGGGCTGCAAGCTGAATCTTCTTTCTCTTAATGCCCAGAGATCTGAGGAAAATGTTGTTGTGGTTAAGTCCCATTGATTGATTTGGACTCATAGTGACCCAGTACAGTACCTTTGAGGAACAGCTGGTGAATTTGAACTGCTGACCTTGTGGTTAATAACCCAGTGTTTAATAACCATAGACAACAAGGCACTTCATAGTTTACAAAGACTGTTTCCACCCAGGGTCTTCTTGGTTGGTCCTCCATCCACGTTATAGATGGGGAAAGAGAGATTCAGAGAATGGCGGTGACTTGCCCAGGAATGCTCAGCACGTCAAGCAGGGAGAGCTGGTATTGAATTGCCGAATCTTTTCTTTTTATATTCATTCATTCCTTTAAGGAAAGTGGATAGAGTGTACCCTGGCTGCATCAGACTTGCATTTACAGACCTCACACAGGTTCTCCTCTCCACTTTTCCAATTGTACCAGAAGCACCTATTGAGTGCCAGTTGTATACCAGGCACTGAGGCTACAGCAGCAAGACACGTGATATGGCTCTTGCCTTAGGGTACTTGCAGTCTGGTGCAGAAAACACATTAAATAATCACACTGGTGACAGGAACTTTGACCATGAGTGGAGGCAAGAGCTCCGCAGGGAAGCAGCATCATTCTAGAAGGGACATGAGCTTCCTGGAGGAGGTGATGATTGGGCTAATATCAGGAGAACAAGGAGGGGGCAGGGAGACAGAGACAGACAAGGACAGAAAGAAGAGGAGAGGAGAGAGACAGACAGACGGAGAGACAGGATAGAAAGACAGAGTGATGAAGATAGAATCAGAGGAAGAAATAGGGAATTTGAGAAAAGGTGAAGGGCAAAGAGGAGCCAGAAATGCGTGAAAGAAACAGAGAGTGAGATAGCCTAGCCCATCCAGCTAGATGGACAGACAGAGGAAGAGAGGGAGAGGGACAGAGGGGCTGACAAAAAGACAGCAACAAGGAGGAAGAAAAGGTGAGGGGAAACAGATTAAGACCACAAATGACCCCAGGCTCCCCATCTATTTTCAGCCCAGATTTTCATCTCTGACACAAAAAACTTGAGCTACCATGGGGGGGGGGGGGGGGCGGAGGGGAAGAGGGGCATGTTTTAGTCCCAAGCTGAATAATACATTTCACGTTCCAGCTGCTGTTTCATCTTTTCCTTTGTAAGCCAGGGTTGTGAGCAGAGCATGGCAGGTTGTGGACTGGGCAGGGGGTGCTGGTGGGATGGTGGGGAGAGGGGCTGACTGGGCTGAGACCTCAAATGATTTCCTACCAAAGGGTTGGCTGTCAGCTAAGGTGCCAGTTGTTCTGCAGAGTGTTAGCAGTTAATGAAAGTGGTGACTGTTAACTAGGGTGTGTTCACTGTCTGCCAGAGCCTCCATCCACTGGCAACAAAGACTGTTTCTGAAGTAGCACGTTTGCAGTTTATGAGGGTGTTAATTGTTAATAAAGATGTTTGTTGTTAACTAAGGTGTTCACTGTTAACACTATGTGTTCATCATCAACTAACCTATGGTGTTTGCAGTTAACTAAGCTCTTAACAGTTAATGAAGGCTTAGGCTACCGACTGCTGTATTGTTGAAGGCCTTAGAGTCAGTTCAGACTCATAGCTACCCTGTATAGAGTTTCTGAGGCTATAAATCTCTACGGGAGCAGAAAGCCTCATCTTTCTTCTGCAGAACAGCTGGTGAATTTGAACCACCTCCTTTGGTGAATTTGAGCCCCCAAATCCCAAGTCTGCCAGCCTGGGCTCCCTGGGGGCTGCAAGCTGAATCTTCCTTCCCTCAGTGCCCAGAGTTCTGAGGAAAATGCTGTTGTTATTGTTGTTAAGTGCCCTTGAGTTGGTTTTGACTCATAGCAACCCTGTGTAGGGTTTCCAAAGAATGGCTGGTAGTTTAATAGCCAAATGAATAACCCACTACACCACCAGTACTCCAGGCTACTAACTAGCTGTTCAATCTTCATGCGAGTGTGTTTACTGTGTTTACTGTGGCCCCAGATTTGGTATTTCAATTCACCTTACTTCCCACTCCCACAATATATCACTTCTCACTAAAATGGACCTTCAGTCCCAGTATAAGGACCTAGTGTAATCTCAGGACATCCTTATGAATTGACCCCATAGATGCTGTTGTTGTTAGTTGTCATTGAATCAGTACGGACTCCTAGCAACCCTGGGCCAACCTCACAATTGTTGCCACGCTTCAGACCATAGATACTGCCACATTGTCAATCCATCTCATAGAGGGTCTTCCTCTTTTTCTCTGACCCTCCACCTTACCAAACATGGCATCCTTCTCCAATGACTGGCCCCTCCTGACAATATGTCTGAAGTATGAAAGACGAAGTTTGGCCATCTTGACCTCCAAGGAGCACTCTGGCTGCACTTCTTCCAACACAGATCTATTGGTTCTTTTGGCAGCCCATGGCACTTTCAAAATTCTCCTCCAACACCATAACTCAAATGCAGCAATTCTTCTACCATCTTCCTTATTCACTGTCCAGTTTTCACATGCATATGAGGTTATTGAAAACACCATGGCTTGGGTCAGGTGCACCTTAGTCCTCAAGCTGACATCTTTGCTTTTCAGCACTTTAAAAAGGTCTTGTGCAGCAGATTTGCCTAATGCAATATGTCGTTTGATTTCTTGACTGCTGCTTCCATGAGTGTTGATAGTTGATCCAAGAAGAATGAAGTCCTTGACAACTTCAATCTTTTCTCTGTTGATAAGAATGTTGTTTATTTGTCCATTGGTGAGGATTTTCATTATCTTTAAATTAAGATGCAATCCATACTGAAGGCTGTGGTCTTTGATCTTCATCAGTAAATACTTTAAGTCCTCTTCACTTTCAGCAAGCAAGGTTGTATGTATCATCTGCATATCGCAGGTTGTTAATGATTCTTCCTCCAATCCTGATGTCATGTTTTTCTTCATATAACCCAGCTTCTCAGATTATTTACTCAGCATAGAGATAATCCCACCCAATTTCCTGTTCTCAATCTTATTTGACAACCAAGCTGGAAAGGGATTGCCTCCTGAAAAGACCTACATTTTCAAAAAAGAATATTAGAAATAATTTACATCATTACATGACTGACTCTGTAGTGGTGGAAAAACAGATAGGTTGTTATTATTGTTTAGTGTGGTCCAGTTGGTTCCAACTCATAGAAATCCTGTATAGGTTTCCGAGGAGCAGCTGGTGAGTTTGAACCACTGACTTTATGGTTCAAATCAAATTTGTGGCCCAGTGCTTTATCCCACAGTGCCACACCAGAACTCTTTGGCCCTGAAATTCTGCAAAACGGACAAGCTGTGAGCTTTCATGGTGGGAGTCTCCTGTCTTTTCAGGATTTGAAGGCATACCTGAGGACCTGCCAAAACACCTGTGGGTATCAGCTATCAGTCCCGCCTCTGAAGGATGCTGTTGAGTAGTGTCTGGAAAATGGGGTCCCGGGTGTAAATGTTCCAGGGTTACTGAGTGGCCCGTGGCCCGAGTGGACCGTGGCCCAAATGGCCAGAGGAGAGCTGGGTCCAATCCCTGAGCAACCATTGACTTGATGGGAAACACTCATCAGAATGAGAGATTTGGATCAGTGGATGCTGGAGGGTCTAGCTAACTTCAAAACCCATTTCACAGATGGAGAAACAGCTGCTCAGAGAGTTGGCTCTATCCTAGGTATTCACTCAGCCATCCATAGACAAGTGCAGCTGTGCTCACCATCCTGTCTTTGAGAGCCTCCTCCACACCATCCTTTCTTCAGGACTATGCTAGCGATAGACAGACACAGCAGACACCAGTCCTCCTCATGCCCATGCATGGGGGCTGGATGCTGAGGCCACCCATTAGCCCCAGTGTGGACCCTCACCCTCACTCACACACATTTGCACCCACACTTGAATGCAAAAATGTGCTAGTGCAAGTCTGCTCCCATTCCATCTGGTCTGATGATGTTCTGCTCCAGTTACACCATCCCCCTCCTGCCTGGACACCGCCTCTCCCCTGGTCTACCAGCTACCACTCTCTGGCCCCTTCCAACTGAAGGCATATGAATAACTCCCCCACATCTCATCTGTAAGAATCAAAGACCCAATAAGTCTGGGTGTGGCCTGGGCCCTGCCTCCTGTCCCATCTCAACTCATCTCACCATCACTTAGTCTGTGCTAACTACACCAGCTTTCTTATATGCAAGAGCATCAAAACATTTGTGAAAAATGCCATCATTTCTAAACTCCATTTTTCCATGAACTTTTTGAAGTTGTAGAGTCTCTGGGGGCCCACACTTCACCAGTCACTAGGCCTTGGCACATGCTGTTCCCTTGCTTTAAGCAACTTTCATCTTTCTCTTTGCTTACTGACTGATCCCTACTTAGCTCAGACGTCAGCTCTCTGGGAAGCCATCCCTGACTGCTCGTCAGTTCAGAGCTCCCTGTTTCATGCTCTCCTTGGAGGGCTGGGCAGAAGGGCAGTGATTCCTCATGTGAGTTCTTTTTTCTCCAACATTATTATTATTATTATTATTATTTTACACTGACAAAACAAAACATATATATTCATTTATATGCCCTAAGGGAACATTCTGCCAGCCAGTCACTTGCGCACAGACACACAGCCTTTCTCAGTCCGTGAGCCTAGAGTCCTCAGCTGCTCTGTCTCTCCATGCTGTCATCTCTGCCACCATCTCTGCTGTCATTGATTTTCTAGGTAGGATCTCACACTCCACTCATGCTCTTCCTTCTTGGTGGTCCTGGGATGGTCTGTCCCTGAAATGAAAGATTAACTACTTCCCCTTTTATTTGCACATCTTCTACAATTACAGTTGTGATGACCACAATTAATTCTGCTAACAATTACTCACAACTGAATCATAATCTCTTATCACTGTCACCCCCCACCCCCTTTCTCCAGATCCATCTTGAGAAAAGGGGAACTACTCCATGAGGATTAAACCTTAACCACTGACACTAAGCACACTCATGAAAGCTTGTAAGCCAGCCACTTCATGCCTTTATAGCCCCCGACCCACCTTTTTTTATATCCACTGTCTAAATCGATCATCCCTATCAACCCTGTGGAATCCTGGTGTGGCTCTATGAGTTAATACATTATAGTTAATGTCTCAATTTTTTGTATGTCTCAACCCAGTGCACTGATGAAACAAGGTTGTTTCTTGATATAAAGAATCCTTCCATTCTGGTTGGAATTTTGAGTCACTGAATTCATGAGCCAAAGTCTAGCTCATCAAACTGTAGCAATGTGCACTTGTTCCTCATGTGAATTCTTGACTGCTTTCTCTGGTATCTCCACTAGAAGAATTGATGCTTTTGAGTTATGGTATTGGAGGAGAATATTGAAAGTGCCATGGGTTTCCAAAAGAACCAACAGATCTGTGTTGGAAGAAGTGCAGCCAAAGTGCTCCTTGGAGGCCAAGATGGCCAAACTTCATCTTTCATACTTCAGTCATATTGACAGGAGGGACCAGTCGCTGGAAAAGGATATCATGTTCGGTAAGGTGGAGGGTCAGAGAAAAAGAGGAAGACCCTCTATGAGATGGATTGGCAAATTGGCAGCATTAAAGCATGGCAATAATTGTGAGGTTGGCCCAGGACCGGGCAGTGTTTCTACTGTGCCTAGGGTCACTATGAGTCGGTACCAATTCGATGGCTCCTAACAACAACAACAGAGTCAAGTGGGAGATATAATGCACTAGTCTGGTAGTGTAGTGGTTACAAATCAGGCTGCGAACCGCAAGGTCAGCAGTTCGAAACTACCAGCTGCTCCGCAAGAGAAAGATGAGGCTTTCTGCTCCTGTAAAGATTTACAGCCTTGGAAACCCCGTACAGGGTCGTTATGGGTCGGAACCGACTCGACGGCACTTAACAACAACAACAACAGTAAGTAGAAAATGACCCCAAAGCCCAACACAGGGACACTTCCCACTACACACACACACACACACACACACACACACACACTTAGCCCCAGCAGTCTCTCATCCAAGGTCAGAGCAGAGCTCACATCTGACACCTCAGCTGACATCACTTGGCCAGGCAGAGAGAACAGCTGTGGGTATCAGTCCTCACAACAGGCCATCCTGGACCAAGCACTTAACAGGCACTTGCTTGTTAATTCTTTCAGCAGCACCATAAGCAGGGGCCTCCATTTACCCATCCCACAGAAAAAAAGGAGTAAAGGGCCCTGTTGAACCCCTTCTCCACCCAGCTACTTCCCTTGTAAGTGTATCTCTTTCCTCCTCTCATTTACCTTTCTCTTGGTTCAAACAGGTCTCTTAAAGTCTCCTCTCTCTCTCCACCTCCTCCTACATCTGTTGTCCTGATGCTGCCCACTTTCGCCACTTCTGGTTAGCCTTCTCCGTCCCCATGAACTACCACCTCCTTTGATCCCCACAGAAGGACAGAGGGGGCTGGTTGCCAGCCTTGAGCCCTGCTCAGCTTTGCCATTTACCAGCTGTGTGGTGCTGAGCAAGCTGTTCCACCTCTCTATGCCTCATTTTCCCCACCTGCAAATTGAGTGAATCCCTGGGTGCTGCAAATGTCTATGTGTTCAACTACTAGCCAGAAAGGTTGGTGGTTCAAACCTACCCAGAGGCTCCTCAGAAGAAAGTCCTGGTGACTTGCTTCTGAGAAGATCACAGCCTCAAAAACCCTATGGAACAGTTCTATCTGGACACATGGAGTCACCATGAATTGAAATCCATGCAAAGCAAGTAATAACAATAATAATACCACCCAGAGTTATTGTTGTCAGTGGCCGATTTTCAGAAGTGAATCACGAGGTAATCTTTCCCAGTCTGTCTTACTTGGGAATCTTCATTAAAACTTGTTCAACGCAGGTGACCCTAGTGGTATTTGAAGTACCGATGGCATAGTTCAAACATCACAGGAGCAGCAAGCCACCACAAGACAACAAACTGACATAGATGCCACTTTCAAAATTAAGGTACGCCTGCCCCCAAACTATGGTATTTTCAATGGCCTCATATACATGCAAAAGCTAGGCAATGAATAACAAAGCCAAAAGAACTGGTGCCTTTGAATTATGGTATTGCAAAGAACATTGACTGTGTAATGAATTGCCAGAAGAACAAGTCTTTCTTGGAAGAAGTACAAGAATGCCCCTTGGAAATAAGAGTGGTAAGACTTCTTCTCGTGTACTTTGCACATGTTATCAGGAAGGACCAGTTCCTGAAGAAGGACATCATGTTTGATAGAGGATCAACAAATCAGAGGAAGACCCTCAATGAGAGGACTCGACGTGGCTACAGTAATGGGCTCAAACATTGCCACGATTGTCAGGATGGCACAGGACCAGGCAGTGTTTCGTTCTGGTGTACGTAGGGTCCCTATGAGTTTGAGCTGATTTGACGGCACCTGGTGTGGCGCTGTGGGTTAATGCACCAGTCTGCAAAGCCGTTTGAACTGCAAGGTTGGCAGTTCAAGCTTACCAGCTGCTCCTCGGAAACCCTATACAGGGTCACTATGGGTCGGAACCAACTTGACGGCACTTCAAAACAACGACAACAAAGACTAAAGGTTTGAAGGTCAGCAGTTCAAATTCACCAGCTACTCCTTGGAAACCCTATACAGGGTTGCTATGGGTCGGAACAGACTCAACGGCTCTTAACAACAGCAGACTAAATGAGCTAGTACAAGTGGAGTGTGCAGTGTTACTGCTTGGCCCAGATCCCTTGGACTTGTTCTATGTGCCCATATAGCAGCTGTTATGTGCTGTGCTGTTTACGGCTCACATCTGCAACCTGATTTAGAGGTCTGATTTGGGGTGACAGTGAACCTGACGTGCTTGGGAGTTGAAGTTCCCCTGTAATGGCCCATAGCCAATGACTGACAGGGCAGGAGTATGGATGCTCAGCTCTTTTACTTCCAGGTGGCACAACTCTGGGGTCCTCTTTGTCCTGCAGAGTTCCTCATGGGTTTTGCCTGAAATCACATTTCTGTTTGGCTTCCTGTTTTGCTCCCCAGTCCCTTACAGTCTCCCCAGGAGCACTTCCTCACTGAATCTCTCGAAGAGGAATATATCTCTGGATCTACTTCTTGGAATCCTGACCTGAACAACAAGGCAAGCTGTTTGGCATGGAGTAAATGCTCAGTCCATTTTGGCTATTATTATTTCATTTCTTGACAACTATACGACTGAGGCCCCATGCTGGAGACCACACAGATTGGAAGCCAAGCTAGCCAACCTTTCCTCCATAGTAGGTGTGAGTTTACAGGCTATGTATAGTACAGTTATTGTTGTTAAGTGCCACTGAGTCAGCTCCTAGGAGTGGTTGGTGGCTCGGATCTGCTGACCTTGTGGTTATCAGTTTAGTGTTTATCCTACAGCATCACACCTGTTGTTGTTGTTATGTGCCATGGAGTCGGTTCCGACTCATAGCGACCCTGTACAGGGTTTCCTAGGCTGTAAATCTTTACAGGAGCAGAAAGCCTCATCTTTCTTCCATAGAACAGCTGGTAGTTTCGAACTGCTGACCTTGAGGTTCACAGCCCGATTTGTAACCACTTTTGCATCACACCTAGGACTTCGTATAATACAGTCGTTTTTGTGACGCACCATTGAGTTGGTTCCGAATCACAGTAACCCTTTTTAGGGTTTGTGAGGAGTGGCTGGTGGGTTTGAACCAGCAACCTTTTGGTCAGCAGTCCAGTGCTTATCCTACAGTGCCACACTGGGACTCTATATAGTACAGTTTTTGTTGTCAAGTGCTGTCGAGTAAGTTTTACTTATAGCAACCTTGTGCAGGGTTTCTGATGAGTGGCAAATAGGTTTGAACCACCAACCTTGTGGTTAGCAGTCCAGTACTTATCCTACAGCTTTCCACCAGGATTCTACTACAGTAGCCATCTTTGCACCCAAGGACTTTGCCCAAGGTGGCAAACTGCTCACCATGGGAGGAGCCTGGAAGGCAAAGCTATATGCCTGCCATTTGACATCTTTGTAGTATGTACGTATATACAGAAGATGTATCTGCACGCCCCAATGTGGTACATACGTATATACAGAAGATGTCTATGCA
>NW_006408814.1:1080234-1082423 GCF_000296735.1 Chrysochloris asiatica | reverse complement strand
CCCAATGTGGAATATACGTATATACAGAAGCTGTCTAGGCACGCCCCAATGTGGTATATACGTATATACAGAAGATGTCTATGCACGCCCAATGTGGTATATATGTATATATAGAAGATGTCTATGCACACCCCTGATGCCAGTTGCTCACTCTGCATATTCTCTCTCTCTTTTTCTCTTCCTCTGCCTCTTGTGCTCTCTCCGCAGTCAGTATTCTGAGTCTGTTGTTGTTGTTAGGTGCCATCAAGTCGACACCAACCCATAACGACCTATGCACAGCAGAACGAAACACTGCCTGATCCTGGGCCAACCTCACCATCGTTGCCACATTTGAGTACATCGACGCTGCCACTTGGCCAATCCATCTTGTTGGGGGTCTTCATCTTTTTCTCTGATCCTTCTCCAGTGACTGGTCCCGCCTAACAATATGTCCAAAGTATGAGAGATGATGTTTGGCCATCTTGACCTCCAAGGAGCACTTCAGCTGCACTTCTTCCAAAATGGACCTATATAGTCTTTAATCTTAGAAAATTAAAGCCAGAGAAATTTTTGGTTGGAAGGGACCTCACAGCCAAACCTTATCAAATGCTGAAATCCTCCTTCTCTTAAGTTGTTGAAATAGCTCTGACTCATGGGGAATTCTAGTACAACAGAATATTTTGGTTGGCCCTGCATCATCTTCATGGTAGTTGGTGTATCTGAGTTCATTGCTGTGGTCACTGGATGTTTTGAGTACTTTTCACTGCAGAAAGCTCATCTCCCAGCACTGTACTGGATGGTGTTCTGCTATAATCCACAAAACGGTCACTGATTGTTTTTCAGAAGTAGGTCATCACATCCGGCCTTTCTTCCTAATCTGTCTTAGTCTGGAAGCTCCACTGAAATCTGTCCACCATGGACATGAAATAGCTTCCAGCATCATAGCAACACACAAACCATACAAGATAACAAACTGATAGATGTTGCTATGTGTTGTGGAGTTGGTTCTGACTCATAGTGATCCTGCACAGGGTTTCTGAGCTTTCTGAGGCTGTAAATCTTGATGGGAGCAGAAAGCCTCTTCTTTCTCCCGCAGAACAGCTGGTAGTTTCGAACTGCTGACCGTGAGGTTCACAGCCCGATTTGTAACCACTACGCTACCAGAGCTCCTGATAGACACAGCAGCCCTAAAAGAGATTATACATTCTCTATTTGAATCCTTCCAGAGACAGGGAGCTCATCATCTTGCAAAAAAAGCCCATGTCACTTCCAATTACATTAAACTATATTTTTGAAACAAGGTGTGCCAACCCATATCTCCAACCATAAGTCAACATTTACCAAAAGTCTTCTCTGCAGGAGCTGGGAGGACACAGAAGAAATCAGACCCTGTCTGGTTGAGGAGATGGAGATGCACAAGGAACCCTATGGTGGCCAAGGTGCTCTGGATGCTCAGAGCAGGACTAGTCACCTAACAAGCTTAGGACCCTTGACCCTACACCAATCGTGCATGTAATTTTTCAGGATTAATGAATCCTTAAAGTCCCAAGATTGAGGTCAAATGTTTCAGTGTATATGAGAAAAAGAGACATCCCCCTGGTTACAGTCACACAGCTCCTATGAAGCAAAGAATCCATGTGCACACATCTTTTACCTCAAATCCAGCAAAGTCTCCCTAACCCCCACAACATACACACACACACACTAATACAGCCAATCCCGACTCATGGCGACCCCATGTGTTGTAGAGTAGAGTTGCACTCTGTAAGGTCTTCAATACTGGGAACTTCAGCATCCCTTTTCTAGCCAAGCTTGGACAAGCCCAGAATCTGAGATGGCCACCAACCTCCCATGCCCCACACACATTCCCAACTCCCACCCCATTCCTGCATTGGGGCTGTAGATCTGCATAACACACACACACACACCAACTATTCTGCACCACAGAAGATCTGGTGACTGCCTAGGCCACTGAAGGGGGTGGACAGCTGGGCTGGGTGATGGGTGGTTTTAATATTTAAACACAGTTTGCTGCTGCACAGCCAAAGGCAAAAGCAGCTGCCTCTTTTTCTTCTCCTTCCTCTTCTTCCTTTCTTCCTTTTTTTTAAATTTTTAATGCCTCCAGCCAGCCGCCAGTAGGGGAGGCGGTGTTCAAGTGTCATATTTCAAAGGGTTGCCACAGCTGGAGGGGTATCCAGGGTGTTCTGAGC
>NW_006408814.1:1063729-1080134 GCF_000296735.1 Chrysochloris asiatica | reverse complement strand
CATTATCCCCTTCAGGGATGCCAGAGAATATATTCTTTTAATATGTATAATATATTTTGAGCTGCTACATGGTTAGAAGGGCCGGGGAGACTGACCCACAATTGACATTTCAGAGGCATTTTCAGGGACAGAGAAACAGCCTCCAGGAGGTGAGGGTCTTGGATCTTACGGGACGGACGGGTTGTGGTATTCATTGGTCCTTCAATGCTTCACCAGATCCTTTTAGGGATCCATAGTTTTGAACAATCATAAAGAATTTGAAGGCAACTTTTCCTGGCTTACCTAAAATCATAACGTTCAAGGCCACAAAAGCTGTGTGACCTTCAGGAAGCTCTGCACCTCAGTGTCTTCACCTGCTTTCTATGAAGGAAACAGCAGGGATGTGTGACAGGTTGAGGCAAACCAGGTATGTGAACAAGTTTCCAGTGAGGAAAGAGAAGGTCAAATGAGTTATCACAATGAGTGAGTATGGGTGCTTCCCTGGGGAGGAATGCTGGTGCTGAGAACTCTGACCAGAGGAAAAGAAGCCGGGAGAGAAAATGTTCTGTGCACCTCCCAAGCTTGCAAGGGCAAGAGACATTTTGGTTACTGGAAACCCACTGGTGGAATGGGAAGGGGCCCTAGTGACTCAGTGGTTAAAACGTTTGGCTGCTAATGGAAACGTTGGCAGTTTGACCCCAGCAGCCATTCCTGGGAGAAATGATAACAGTCTGCCTCCACAAAGAGTTTTAGCCTTGGAGACCCTATGAGGCAATTCTAGGCTGTCCTGTGGGTCACTATGAGTCAGAATCAATTTGATGGCAGTGGTTTTGATTTCTGGTGGGTGGGATATGTCAGAATAAACTGCGCTGCCCTCAGTCAGCTGACCTAGCTTGGGGATGTACCGCATGGTCAAGGTGGTTCCAGGTCCTCAGTCTCTCTTCACTTGCAGCTCAGCAGGTGTGTGGATTTCAGTCTTTGCATGCTATTTTGTTTTTTGTGTTCCCACCACCACCACCATGTCCCAGGAAGGCAAAAACATTTCTTCTTGGGAGCTGCAATTATTTGGAAATAAGGTCAAAATAAAAGGGTGGCTTGCTGTTCCCTGGAATTTACCAGCGCCCCTGACCCTCTAGTAGCCTCTCTTTGTCTCTCTTGTGGACTCCTTCTTGCCTCTCTCTCCACTGCCTCTTCTCTCAGCTGAGCCTGGCCATCTGGTAGAAGCAGACTATGGTTACCAGGATCCTACTGGGAACAGAAACCCTGAGCTCGGGGCAGAGGCTCCCAGACTAGCTGAATCAACACCACCTGGGAGCTTGAGTCAGGAGATCTGGACCCAGGAATGGCATTTTCCCAGAGCTCCAGGGTGATTCTGGAGCCAGGCCAGGTTTGGGTGCCTTGATGCTTGAGTTTACCCACAATTCACTCCCAAAGGCAAGGAATAAGAGGGAAGGCTCAAGGAATAAGAGGGAAGGCTGGACTCCACTCCATTTTTACATGGAACCTCGGCGTTTCTACCAGCAGTTCTTAAAAAGGCCCTTTCCAACCTGCTTTTCTCATACTTCGCCAACCTCCGCAGAGGACACTTCCAACTATTGACTTTTAAAATCTGGAACCTAAGGCAGTAACCTTGAATCCTCCTTAAACTCTACCCCACATATAACAGCAACTTCAAAATCTATCCAGAATCCACCCCTTCCGCAGCCAGCAGCCGATCCGAAACTCCAGGACCTCTCTCTGAATGGTTGCAATGGCTTCTTCTCTGGTCTCTGACTTCCGTCCATGCCCTGGCCCAGTCCATCCTCCACCTAGCAGCCATAAGGATCTTTAAACATATGAATCTGACCCTCTCCAGGTCCTAGTCACCATTCCCATTGGTCTGGACTTTGCATGGCTGGCTCATCTCATCTTTCAGCTCCTGGTTTAAATGCCGCCTCATTAGAGAGGACTTCCCTGACGACCCCAGCTAACCGTAGCCTCCCGCTGGCCCTTCAGTTCATCTTCTCTCTGCCCTTTCTTGGTTTCCTTCACAGAGTTTACCACAATCTGCCATTGTTGTTTTCGTGTTTGACAGCCCAGCTCCTTCCTCTAGATGGCGCAATTCCTAGGGGCAGAGCCCTCATTTTCTATTGTATTCCAGCACCCAGCAGGAGCAAGGCCTGGCAGGCAGTGGGAGCACAATGTGAATTCCCCAAAGAGCAGGAGGTTGATATTTGCTTGGCCAACTCATCATTTTTGGTCAGGTTGCTCAGAAAAGGACAATGCACACCGTTGGGTCCAATAGCCACAGCTGAAATTAGGCAGAAGGGAAGTGAGAGAACCAGACTTACTGGGTCCTCTGGTAGCGAGCGAAGTGTTTACGAATCGGGCTGCTAATCTCATGGTCAGCAGTTCGAAACTACCAGCTGTTCCACGAGAGAAAGATGAGGCTTTCTGCTCCTGTAAAGATTTACAGCCTCGGAAACCCTGTACAGGGTCACTATGAGTCGGAACTGACTCCATGGCACATAATAATAACCGCCGATTTGACAGGTCTTCAGCCCCTCCTCTACATTGTGCACTCTCCAGAGGGCAAATCTTCCAGCCTTGCCCTTAAGCCCCCATATCTGGGACAAAAGACTCTCTGGCAGCTGATGAAGGTCTGTGAGACGACTGAGATGTGTACAAGCCCATCCCCCACCACACAACTTGTTCCCTAGCAAAGCTCCCCCACCCCTTCCCACCCCTTCTCAACATTGAGAGGGGTCTGATGCGGTGGAATTTGGGACCCGGGAGAGGAATCAGATCTGAGTAGACTCTGCCTCTGTCTTTCTGAGCACCAGTTTCTTTTTCTAAACAATGAGAAAAATCTTGAGGGTCTGGAGAGGGCTTCTCGGTATGACCTGAGGGAACTCACTCTCTGGGTCTCAGTTCGCCTTCCACTGTCAATGTGGCTGCATCGCTGATTCTCCACGGAGTGCTGGCGCCCCCTGCTGGAGTGAGGCAGGCGGGCAGCTCAGCATTCCCTAGGGTAGGTTGTCCCACTCTGGTGATTCAACCTCAGGTGTTGGGAGGAGTGTTCTGAAAGCGGAAGGTAGCTTCGCCTTGCCTAGAACCATAGGTAAGCAGTCACAGACACACAGACTTACATACACACAAGAATATACAGGTACAGGCACAGGAAGGAACATATAGGGTGACTCTGTCCTCAGAGATTACAGACCCACCCTGACACAAGGACACACCACCACCACCCTTTTACCCAGGTAACTGACTGGTCCCGTGGCCCCAGGAACACAGAGGAACAAGGGACAGATGTGGATAGAGTTGGACATGTGACCAGAGTGTCCACATGTGGTGCACCATTGAGACCCCTTATGATATGGGAAGAAGGGTGCATAAACCCCAGTTGGAGGGGAATGCCCCCACTCAGTCAGCGGAGGGCAAGTGCCACGTGCAAAACGCAGGAAGAAAAGAGGAGGGGAGGCTTCACGGTCACATCTGAGCACTACAGGAAACCCAAGTGTGGGTAGCAGACCACTGGTACAATCATAACTTTCCTCTACCCTGGGTGTGTTGCTCTCCTGCAGGATTCACTAATGTGCCCAGAAACGTGCAATGGGATAGGAGGGTGCAGAAGGTCAGTAGATCCCTAGCTGGGAGCCCTTAGGTTCGGAAATCGGGCATGCTGCCTTTTTTTTTTTTTTCATGCATCATGGACTTGCTCATCACCAACCCCATCCATGTGCTTGCTGAGCAAAGTTCTTTCCCTCATGGAGCTTACCTCCTTGAAGAAGATGAGCTCCAAAGAAAACAGATAATATAATGGCAATTTCACTGCTAGGTCTGCTCAAGAGAAGTGAAAACTCATGGCCATATGTCCATACAAAGGCTTGTGTGTGAGTGTTTCTAGCAGCTTTATTCCTAAGAATCAAAAACTGGAAATAGCCCCGGCATCCTCAACTGGAGAATGGATGAAAAATCTGAGGTGCACTCACACAATTGGATCTGGCTTAGAGATAAAACAAACTGAAGGGCTGACACACACAACAACATGCATGAATCTCAAAAAACAGCGTGATGCTGAGTGGAAGAAGCCAGGTACAACAGCATACATACGGAATGATTCCATTGGTATGAAATTCTAGAAAAGGCAAAGTTAAGCTCCAGTGGCAGAAAGCAGACCAGTATGTGCCTAGGGCAGGGAGGGAGCTGTCTGACTACAAAGGAGTATAAAAGCATCATTTGGGGAAATGAAGGAGCTCTGGTAGGGTAGTGGTTACGATCGGTCTGCTAATCACAAGGTCAGCTGTTCGAAACTACCAGCAGTTCCACAGGAGAAAGATGAGGCTTTCTGCTCCGGTAAAGATTTACAGCCTCAAAAACCCTGTGCAGGGTCCCTATGGGGAGGAACCAACTCAACAGCACATAAGAACAACAACAACAACAATTTGGGGTGATGAGAACGTTGATTAATATGGTAGGTAGTTACGGGCATATGTATTTGCCAAAACTCTTCGAAGTGTACTCTTTAAGTGAATGTATTTTATGGTATGTCAATTACACCTTAATAACGCTTATTGTTTAAAAATATATATAATATCATGTGCCATAAGACACATGGCACACTATGATGTAAGGGGAAGGCTTACATCATAGATAACAGGATTAGAGATGGCTCTTTGAAGAGATGGCATTTGAGCTGAATGTGGAGTATCCTTAAGGAAATCTCCCAAGCAGAGGGGCCAGCCCGTGTTCCTCCCTCCATGCCCCAAAGCAGTGAGTCCAAGCTTACAGAGGATCCACCCATGAGCTGCCAATTTTTCATCTGATTTAAAACAATGAAAAGGGAGGTCTGCTCCTACCTCACCCCTATCTTGGTTGCCTGATTGTTCCCAGAAAGTCTGCTACAAGAAGTAGGCTCTCAGGGCCATCACTGGCTCTGGTTTCATTTGGACAACTAAAAGTCCCAGCTCCAGGGGCTACTGGAGCAGTCGGAGCGACCCTGATAGAAGCTGACTTTGAGACATGGGTTTGGCGATAGGTGGTTTCTTTTGGAGGCAATACCAGGAAGCATAATTTGGGAGTTCAGAAGTGATCCAGGGAAATAACAGGTTGTGTTAACCCGTAGGTTATTGCTTTGGACAGCTAGGGCTCAATCCAGCTGGGGAACCTCTCGGGACCATAGACTACTCCTCAGAGCAGTCACACCGAGATGGAAGAAGTTGGGTTACTTGTTCACCAGTTCCCGTCCTCCACTGATTGAGAGCTGGTCTTTGTGGCATGTTCAGCTGCTCTTTTATGAGCTAAGTAGGTACCAGTGATGAAAGAGTACCCTCAGCAAGAAAGATGCAGAAAGCTGGTATGGTCCTATCCATGGGCCATCTCAGAGGTGGGCCAAGGGTAATGCCCAGCACCAACTGCATCTGTTACAGTATCTGACAGACAGCCATCTTACCCTGAGTTCTGTACACTTGGATTCACTATAGTACCTAAGAGGAGCCCTGGGAGCTGGATTATGAGCTGGGTTGCTAACTGCAAGGTCAGCAGTTTGAATCTACCAGCTGTTCCATGGGAGAAAGATGAAGATTTCTGTTCCCGTAAGATTTACAGCCTCGGAATAGGGTCGCTATAAGTCGGAACCGACTTGATGGCACACAACCACCACCAACCACCATGGTACATGAGAATCTGTGTCTTGTATAGAGAGTGCAACTGCTCTGATGTGGCCAACTCTGATACTTCCTATCAGAAGCAGTCTGGTCCATTTGAGTTAAAAACCAGAGCTTCCCTCAACTTCCGTGCCCTTCACTCCTACATCCAATCAGACCTCCGGCCTGTGGATTCTCCCCTCATGCCCTAGGCTCTGGTCTCATGCACCCCTCCACTCACCACTCCCAGCCAATCCAGTCAGACAATGAGTAGCCAGAATGAGTTGACCAAATGCCAGTCTCATCATGCTCCTTCCTTGCTTGGATCTTACTGTGTCTCCCACCATCCTTAGCAGCCAGCATTTGTCAAACTTCTTTGGGTTTACTTGCATGTATTATTTACTTAAAGGACCTTTAAATACAGTATAAATTAAAAAGGCATGCCAACTTGAAGAAAAATATAAGGGACTTCAAAAAGTTTATGGAAAAATGCAATTAAAATATAATGGTATTTTTCCACGAACTTTTAAAAGCCCCTCATAGTTTTCTTCAAGTTGACATGATTTTTTTATTTATACCGTATTTAAAGGTCCTTGAAGTTTGACTATTTACCTCAAATCCTTAAGCCCTCCTGCCTTCTGTGGCACTCACATCACATGTAGGGAAATGCTGGGGATCAGAATCAATCAACCTCCTTAACTGGGTCTTAAAATCCTTTCACATCCCAGGCTCAGTCTGCCTCTCCAGATTCATCCTACCATCCTATACAGACATCCACACACACCACAACCAGAGTAGCATTGGTCAGCTTCTAACTCTTAGCCACGCTATTCCCTCTACTTAGCTTTCCCTTCCCACACCCTTAAGAACCTGATGGCCTCCTATTCATCCTTCAAAGCTCATCTCAAAAGGTATTTGTTTTCTAGATTTATTCCCTTTCTGATTCTCCAAAAGAATTCATTTTTAGCTCACCTGGAATCATCTGCTGCTCTGTTCACCTCCCAGTTAAAGTATGGACCATCTGGTACCATGAGTGCCTGCCCTGATGCTACCATCCCCTACTTACCTGAGAGTGCTTATTTGAGGGAGTAGGGCCAGTAGGGCTTATTTGAGGGAATAGGGTCTTGTTCACAAAACATCTAATAAGCATTTATTGAGTACCTTCTCTGTGCCAGGCACAAAGAAGGGGATGTTGGGTATAGTCATGCACCAACAGATTTAGTCCCACTTTCCTGGATTTCACAACCTTGATGGGGAGATAGACACTAAACATGTAAACAAACGAGTACATAATTTCCAAATAGTGATAAGTCTTGTTAAGAAAGCATTCTGGATTTTTTAAAAAACTTTTTATTGTGAATTACTTGAAGGTTTATAGAGCAAGCAGATCATCAGCTTTACAGTCAACAAATCCTACACTTCATTTCATCTCAATGATTCCAGTCCCCTCAGTGTAACATCACTTATTCCATTTCCTCCCAGTGCTTCTTGTTTCCATTCTTCCTTCATTCCCACTCATTCTGAATGTTGTCCTTGGATAAATGTTGCCCTTTTGATCTGAATGGTTGCCCATTCTGGAGCATGCATACCTCACTAGTGTTGTTGTCCCGTTCCCCACCCCTATATACCTATGTCTAGCTTGGCTGAAAATTGAACCACAGGGTGAGCTCAGTTCCAGACCTGATGGGTGACCAAGGGACACAGACTAATGGTTCCACCAGCCTCTTATCTGACCAATGAGCTTGATCTTTGTTATGATTTTGAATGTAGTTGCATAATTTCTCTCACTCTATCTACGATCTTCTAATATGATCCCTTTCAGAGCAGGTAACAGTGGTAGCCAGGCACCATGGAGATCATGGAGACTGATCTACGTGGCCCTTTAGTTCATTAGACTAATTGTTTCCCAATAACTTGAATTTTCGTTACTCTTCTCTTCTCCAACTCATAGTGACCCTGTATAGGATTTCTGAGGCTATAAATCATTGTGGAGGTTCAAGCCAGGTTCAGAAGAGGATGTGGAATGAGGGATATCATTACTGACATCAGATGGAGCCTGGTTGAAATCAGACAATGCCAGAAAGGTGTTTATCTGTGCTTTATTGACTATGTAAAGGCTTTTGATTGTATAGATCATGGCAAACTATGAACAGCATTGCAAAGAATGAGTATTCCAAAATGCTTAATTGTTCTCTTGAGGAACCTGTACACAGACCAACAGACAGCTGTTCAAACAGAACAAGGGAACACTGAGTGGTTTAAAATTAGGAAAGGTTTGTGCCAAGGTTGTATTCTTTCACCATGCTTATTCAATATGTATGCTAAGCAAAGAATCAGAGAACTTGAATTATATGAAGAAGAACATGGCATCGGGATTAATAACTTGCGACATGCAGATGATACAATCTTGCTTGCTGAAAGTGAAAAGGATTTAAAATACTTACTGATGAAGATCAAAGACCTCAGCCTTTGGTATAGGTTGTATCTCAACATAAAGAAAACAAAAATCCTCACCTATAAAGAACATCTATATAAATGGTGAAAAGATTGAAGTTATCAAAGCTTGGATCAACCATCAACACTCATGGAAGCAGCAGTCAAGAAATCAAATGATGATTTGCATTGAGCAAATCTACTGCACAAGACCTCTTTAAAGTGTTGAAGAGCAAAGATGTCAGTTTAAGGACTAAGGTGTGTCTGACCCAAGTCATGGTATTTTCAATAACCTCATATGTATGCGAAAGTTGAACAGTGAATAAGGAGGACAGTAGAAGAATTAATGCATTTGAGCTATAGTGTTGGAGGAGAATATTGAAAGTACCATGGACTATCAAGAGAAAAAACCAATCTGTGTTGGATGAAGTCCAGCCAGAATGCTCCCTGGAAATCAGGATGACCAGACTTCATTTCTCATATTTCAGACATATTATCAGGATGGACCAGTACCTGGTGAAGGATATCATGTTTGATAAAATGGAGGATAAGAGAAAAAGAGGAAGACCCCCAAGAAGATGTATTGGTATGGTGGCAGCAACGATGGGAACAAATATAGCAACAGTTGTGAGATTGGCACAGGACCAGGCAGTATTTCATTCTGTTGTGCATATGGTCTCTATGAGTCAGTACCGATTCAATGGCACCTAATAACAACAACAAATCACTGTGGGAGCAGAAATCCTCATCTTTCTCCCCGGACAGGCTGATGGGTTCAAATTGCCAACTTTGTGATTCACAGTCCAGTGTTTATCCTACAGAACCACAATAATAGCAGGAGATTTTAATACACTACTTTCAATGAAAGACAGAACTAGAAAAAACTCAAAAGACACAGAAGAACTCTGCAACACAATCATCCAAAATGTGACCTCAAAGACTTATACAGAGCACTCCACTCAACAGTAACACAGTACACATTCTTTTCCAGTGTGCATGGAGCATTATCCAGAATAGACTATATGTTAGTCCACAAAGTTGTTGTTGTTATGTGCCATGGAGTCTGTTCCGACTCATAGCAACCCTATACAGGGTTTCCGAGGCTGTAAATCTTTACGGGAGCAGAAAGCCTTATCTTTCTCCCGTGGAACAGCTGGCAGTCCACAAAGTAAGCCTCCATAAATTTATAAACATTGAAATACTATAAAGCATCTTTTCAGATCACAATGCTATAAAATTATAAATTAACAATAGGAAGAATGGGAGGGGGAAAGAACCAGGTAAAAGAAGACATAAAAAAATTTCCTCAAATCAAATGAGAACAAAAAAACATATACCAAAATCTTTGGGACACAGCAAAAACAATGCTCCAAGGGCAATTTATAGCAATAAACAAACATATGTATCCAAAATGAGCAAAAAGAGCTATAATCAACACCTTACCCAACCCTTTGGGACACAGCAAAAGCAATGCTCAGAAGGCAATTTATAGCCATAAACACACACATCCTAAAACAAGAAAGAGCTGAAATCAGCACTTTAATCCAATATCCCCAACAATTAGGCAAAGAGCAGTAAATTAAGATTAGTGGTTGTTTCTGTTGTTAGGTACCAGTGAGTCAGTACCAACTCATAGCAATCCTATGCACAACAGAACAAAAGACTGACTGGTCCTGCACCAACCTCACAATCATTGCTATACCCAAGCCCATTGCTGCTGTCACTGTGCCAATCCATTTCACTGGGGGTAACATCACAACAGAACTAATAGAAAAATAAAATTCACAATAGCAGAATACTATGAAGAACTTGTTGTTGTTGTTGTTAAGTGCCATCGAGTCGGGTCCGACCCATAGCGACCCTGTACAGGGTTTCCGAGGGTGTAAATCTTTACGGGAGTAGAAAGCCTCATCTTTCTCCCGCGGAGCGGCTGGTAGTTTCGAACCGCTGACCCTAAGGTTCGCAGCCCGATTCGTAACCACTACGCTACCAGAGCTATACCCCTACAAATTTGAAAATCTAGAAGAAATGGACAATTTTCTGGAAACACTACCTACCTAACCTAAACTGAAGTCAAAAATTTGAATAGACTGATAACAAAAGAAGAAATTGATCAAATCCTTTAAAAAAAACTCTCAATAAATACTTGCTGATGAAGATCAAAGACCACAGCCTTCAGTATGGGTTGTATCTCATTGTAAAGAAAGCAAAAATCCTCATCACTGGACCAATAAACAATATACACATAAATGGAGAAAAGACTGAAGTTGTCAAAGACTTCATTTTGCTCAGATCAACCATCAACACTCATGGAAGCAGCAGTCAAGAAATCAAACGGTGTGTTGCATTAGGCAAAATCTGCTGCACAAGACCTCTTTGAAGTGTTGAAGAGCAAAGATGTCAGTTTGAGGACTAAGGTGCTCCTGATCCAAGCAATGGTATTTTCAATAAACTCATATGCGTGTGAAAGTTGGACAGCAAATAATGAAGACCACAGAAGAATTGGAGCATTTGAGTTACAGTGTTGGACGAGAATATTGAAAGTGCCTGGACTGCCAAAAGAACAAACAAATCTGTGTTGGAAGAAGTGCAGTCAGAGTGCTCCTTGGAAGCCAGGATGGCCAAACTTCATCTCTCACACTTCAGACATATTATCTAGAGGGACGAGGTTCTGGAGAAGGATATAATGTTTGGTAAAGTGGAAGGTCAGAGAAATAGAGGAAGACTCCTAAGGAGATAGATTGGTACAGTGGTAGCATGATGGGCACAGGTGTAGCAACAATTGTGAAGTTGGCCCAGAACTGGTCATTCTGTTGTGCATAGGATCACTATCAGCCTATACTAACTCGATGTCACCTAGCAGCAACAATAACATGCATGGTTTATACTGAGAAATCAGAGCTTAGTCTTATTGGTTCTCCGTTGTAGGTAACTTTTTGTTTTTCAGGAGCTCCTATCAGGATTCTTTCCATGTCTTTGGTTTTGGAAAGCTTGGTTATAATGTTGTTGCTGTTGTTATGTGCTGTGGAGTCAGTTCCGACTCATAGCGACCTTGTACAGGATTTCCGAGGCTGTAAAATCTTTATGGGAGCAGAAAGCCTCATCTTTCTCCCACAGAGCAGCTGGTAGTTTCGAACTGGTGAACTTGAGGTGTATAATATGTCCTGGTAATTTCCTTTTGTGGCCTACCTTGTTTGGGATTCATTTAACTGATTGAATACTTATCTTCTTGTCTTTCATGATGTCACAGAATTTTTCTTCCCACAACTCTTCAACAATTTTCTCTGTGCTTTTTCTTGTTGTCTTCCTGTTCTGGAATTCTGAACACATGTAAGTCATTCCTCTTAATGATGTACCACATAAATTTTAGGCTTTCTTCAGATTTTTTTTCCCTGGTGTTCTTCTAGCAGACTAGTATTGAAAGATTTTTCCAGTATCTTCAGACTAGCATCTTCAAGTTCATTAATTCATCCTTCCATTGATTTAAATTTGATCCTTTATCCTTTCAGCGTATGATCCATTTCTGAAACCTTAGTATTAATCATCTGGATTTCCATTTTCAGTTTTTTATTTTATTCTAATTTTTCATTTAATTTGTCTGTTTGTTCTTATAGTGTTTTACTTAATTTTTTCTGTGTTCTGCTTCTTATATCAGCATCTATCTTGATCTTTGTATCAACCTACTGAAGGTATCTAAATATCACTCTTTTTAATTCTGTATCAGGTAGTTCCAATATTTTTCTTCCTCTGAAGTGTTTCCTGGCTCTGCATTTTAGTCACTTGTTTGAACTCCTCTTTCTTGTTTCTTCGTGTGAACAGAAATTTTCTGTTGTCTCTGAGACATTGTGGTGTCATTATATCTGAATTTAATTGATCATTGTATTTTGGTGTGTTCTTAGGCGCTCACCACCTGCCTCCTAGTGGATGTGATAGAGAATGGAAGTGTGTGCACAGTTCTCTGCTGTTTGTGTAGCACAGTTCATTGGCTGGTGTTGGCCACTGCCTATTGATGAGGTAGTACAGGAGGTGGTTCTGGCTCTTGCTCAATAGGTAGGACAGCAAGGGATATGGTTATGGCTAGGCTGTATGTGCACAGTTGCTGTCTCCCATTGGGTAAAGCAAGAATAAGAAATAAAGGCACAAGGGAAAACCCAGCTTTTCGCCATCTTCCCTGTTCCTCTGAAGCCACATCCATGAAGGTTGAACTGTGAAGGTTCAGTGGATACAAAATATGCCCCAGACATGGGAGATGCTATGCCAGGACCAACAGGAAGGTTTTCCAGTTTCTTAATGCAAAATGCGAGTCTGCATTCCTTTCCAAGAGGAATCCTCATCAGATAAGCTGGACTGTCTGCTACAGAAGAAAACACAAAAAGGGGCAATCAGAAGCAATTCAAAAGAAAAGAACCCGCCATGCAGTCAAATTCCAGAGGGCCATCACTGGTGCATCTCTTGCTGATATAATGTCCAAAAGAAATCAAAAGCCTGAAGTTAGAAAGGCTCAACGAGAACAGGCCATCAGGGCTGCCAAGGAAGCAAAAATGCTAAGCAAGCATTTAAAAAGATAGCAATGGCTGCTGGTAAGGCTCCCACAAAGGCAGCACCTAAACAAAAGGTTGTGAAACCTGTGTAAGTTTCTGCTTCCTGAATTGGTTGGCAGACTTTAAAATAAAGATTCAACTGTACAAAAAGAGAGAGAGAGATAGAGAGAGCCCAAACAATAGCAAAACAAGAGAAAATAATAAAAGAGGAAAAAAGAAAACAACCAATAGGCAACAGCAAGAAAAAAGAATATAATAGCTAAAAAGAGGGGGGGGGGGAAGGCAAAGAAAAAGAAAACAGTTGAAGAGAAAAATAAGAAAGAAAAATAAAACCACAATAAACAAAACCAGGGAGAGGTAAGAAGAAAAGAGAAAGAGACCAGAGACTTATAAAGAAAAATCGAGAGAGAAAAAAAAAAAAAAGAAAAGATGAACAGGGAAAAAGGAAATGAGAAACAGAAGTAAAAAAGAAAAGAGGAAAGCGAAGAAAGGTTAAAAAACAAGGGAAGGTAGAGAGAAGAGGGGAGACAAAGAAAGGGAAAAACTGCGACAAGGACCAGGAGGAGAAAACTGGTTGGCAGAGTACTCAGTATGGGTTGGCACCCTGTGCCAGCCAAGGAACTCACAAACTCCATCCTGGCACTCGATGGAGTTCCTGTAGTTCTAGGTGGTGTCTATATCAGAACACCTAATCCGGAGGTAGTTTTTATAGGCCCTAAGTGTGGTGTGGCACTGTGGGTTAATATGCTAGACTGCAAAGCCGATGAATCTCAATGCCAGCCGTTCAAGCTCACCAACCACTCCTCGGAAACCCTATACCAGGTCTCTATGGGTCAGAACTGACTCGAGGGCACTTAACAAGAACAAAAAGAGTGGTTAGTCCTGGTGTGGCTAAAGGATAAGCACTTGATGGCAAGGTTGCTATGAACTGCAAGGTTGGTGGTTCAAACTCACCAGATGCTCCTCGGAAACCCTATACAGACAGGGTCGCTGTAAGTTGGAGATGACTGTGGGCACTTAACAACAATAAGAGTGGCTGAGGTCAGGGTCTTTGCTCCCAGAAGGAACAGTCCCAGGGGGCAGTTGGGACCAGGTGGCTGGTTAGGAGAGTTCCTACTCATCCAGTGCTAGCCAGACACTCGTCTCCAGACATGGGGTGCACCCAGTACCTGACACCCAAAGGTGTGGCTCTGACCTCTGGCAGAGCAGGGGCTGTGCAGGGGCTGGGTAAGGTGGGGGCCAGCCATGCCTCTGGTTTCCAGAAGAGTTGGTGAACAAGAAAGGATCACACTTCTCTTGTCACCAGCCACTAGTGTGCATCAGTGCTTCAGGCCACCATATGGATCCTATATTACTTGAGAAAGTTCAACATGGCTGCTCCAAGTCAGGCCAGAGGACAATCTGTCTCCTGTCTCGCTGCCCTTGCCTCGCTCCACTACTCTGTCCTTTCCTCTGAAGCTCAGAGTTCCAGGGTTATCATCTGTATCTGTTTCGTTTGGTCTCTTGACTCTTTGTTATAGAGTCTGTGTGTGGCATGTCTGCCTAATCTACCATCTTCTGAGTGTTCTTGTTCTGGATGTTTTGAGGGACAATAATGAGGTTAGGAGTCCTGGTGTAGCGCTGTGGGTTAATGCGCCAGACTGCAAAGCTGTTTGAACTGCAAGATTGGTGGTTCAAGCTCACCAGATGCTCCTTGGAAACCCTATACAGGGTCGCTATGGGTCGGAATTGACTCAGTGGCACATAACAACAATAATGAGCATAGAGCAGGGAGAGAAGACCTCTCTGTGAGGCAGTGACACTTGAGCTGAATCCTGAAAGATGGGAAGGAGCCAGAAGGTTGGGGACAGGATTCCAGGTAGGGGAAGCAGCTCATACAAGGCAGTAGTGGCCAGGTGGGAAAGTGGTGAGTTCTTAGAAGAGAAAGGAGGCCCAGGTAGCTGGAGCAGCGTGGTGAAGGGGAGAGTGGGGGCATGAGTTTACAGGAATGGCATTGGTCAAATGCCACAGACACTGGCAGTGTGGTTACTGTGAGTAGTCAGACACCTATGGATTATGTGTCTCTGTACTGGAGGAAGCCTCCTGCGCAAAGCATTGAGCTGGAGTAGATGCAAAGGGCAAGACAGTACAGAAAGAATCTGAATTTAGAGACTAAATTCTCCATCTTCCTCCAAGACTAAGGTGAGATTAGAGAGGGTCTAAGGCACAAAATCTGGGGTACTCACTCCCAGGGTTGTGCTGGTATAGTGTTGGCACCTGAGAGTGCAGAGTGCCTATTTAAATTCTTTTCTAACAGCTTTCTTGTTTTATGTTATAATTCACATACCATTAAATGAATCTCTTTAAGGACACAGTTCAGTGGTTTTTAGCATAGTCACAAAATTCTACAACCATCACCACAATCTAATTCTAGAATATTATCATCACTCCCTTCAAAAAATATCCATATCCATTTTTCACTCTCCTTCCCCTAGAAACCCTTTCATCTGCTGCCTGTTTCTATGGGTTTGCTTATTTGGGACATGCTATATAAATGGAGGAGTCCTGGTGTGATGCTGTGGGCTAAGGCGCCAGACTGAAAAGCTGTTTGAACTGCAAGGTTGGTGGTTCAATCTCACCAACTGCTCCTTGGAAACCCTATACAGGGTCGCTATGAGTTGAAACCAACTCAATGGTACTTAACAACAACAACAACATATAAATGGAATCAAAAACACATGACCTTTTATGTCTGGTTTCTTTCAGTTAGTGGTTAGTTGTGTGCCATGGAGTTGGTTTCAACTCATAGTGACCCTGCATAGTGTTTCTGAGGTGTAAATCTTTACAGGAGCAGAAAGTCTCATCTTTCTCCCATGGAACGGCAGGTAGATTTGAGACTTGTAACCACTATGCTACCAGAGCGTCTTTTCTTTCACTTAGCATAATGTTTTCAAGGTTCATCCATGTGTAGCATGTATCAGTCCTTCATTCCTTGAGTGGCCGAATACTACTCCACTGTATGAGTATGTTGCATTTTGTTTGTCTCTTCACTAGGTGATAGATATTTGGGTGATTTCCACTTTTCATTTGTTGCAAAGATGCATGTATAATTTTTTGTGTGTGGATTTTTAATTTCTCTTGAGCGTATACCTAGAAATGGAATTGTTGAGTCATATGTTAACTCTTATTTAACTTTTTGAAGCAAGGGTCAGTGTTTTCCAAAGTGGTTATATCATTTTACTTTCTCACTAGCGATGTAGGAGGATTTGAACATTTCCAAATCTTTACTAACACTTGTCATTGTCGTCTTTTTCTTTATTATAGCCTAATGCACTGGACTGCAATGTTGTTTGAACCTCAAGGTCGAAGGTTCAAGCTCACTAGCTGCTCCTTGGAAACCCTGAACCTGAACTGCACTTAACAACAACAAAAAGTGCAAATGAGGACCCCTGGTGTGGCGCGGTAGAATCAGCATTGGATTGCAAACCACAAGGTCAGCAGTTCAAAACCACTAGCCATTCCTTGGAAACCCTATACAGGGTCACTATGGTTCTGGTTCAGAACTGACTAGATGGCACTTAATAACCACAACAGTGTGAATGAAGTGGTAGTTCACTTTGAATAGGCACTTCATGTGCCTCACCCTAGTTCAGCCCTGAGCTATTGGTTCTCAGTGACAGAGCTCTGAGGTGTGCTCCACAAAGTTCTTCAGACGGTGCCCAGCAGAACTGAGCTCCACTTACTACCCCTCAAAGCACCCTTTGTTAGGTCTCTCTTCCTGACTCTTTTCCCAACTCCCACACTGTGCTTCCTGCAATCACATATAAACTTTTTTTTTTTTTT
>NW_006408814.1:1061910-1062341 GCF_000296735.1 Chrysochloris asiatica | reverse complement strand
AATCAGTCATAGGCAGAAGACGGACTTACAAGCCTTCTAGTGTGGTGTTTCTGACTATTCCTCTCTCTCCCTCTCCGGTGTCTACTCTATATTATAATGCAAGGGAAACCAAGATTAAAACAAACAAACCAACAAAAAACAGTCAAGCATCTTAACAGGATTCCCCCACCCCCCCACCACCATTCCAACCATGACTCAATCCCTGTATCTCAGAACCCTGCAGTTCCAAGGCTGTGCATATATCGTCCTTTATCTCTGTCCCCTTTAGCCCTTTCGAACATGCCCAATTGTTCTCCCATCTGCCCCTTTTCTCCGCTTCACTCTCCCTCCTTGTATATTACCCCCTTCCCTAGCACCCAAGCTCTCCTGTGACCAATCCCCACCCTGCGTTCCATCCTCCACCCTTCCCCCCACCCAACACCAACTTCCCA
>NW_006408814.1:1043465-1052585 GCF_000296735.1 Chrysochloris asiatica | reverse complement strand
AGTACTAACTCTCTTTCAGTCACTTCTGCCCTCCTCTCCTTGCTGTTAAATTCTGTCTAGTCAATTCCAACCCATAGTGACCCTGAATAAGGTCTCCGAGGAGTTGCTGGTGGGCACGAACCACTGACCCTGCAGCTCAAAAGGCCCTACAGTGCATCACCTCAGCCCACAGCACTGTGCCACACTCCTCTCAAACCAGTGAAAACAAAAAAGCAGACCACATATGATGCACATCCACGTCCCCAGCACAGGGCCTCTGCGGAGCGGCCTGTGAGCTTGAACCACTGACCCCACAGACCAAAAGGTCCTGCAGTGGCACCCCAATCCCCAGTGCTACAGTGGGACACCTCTCAAACCAGTGAATGTAAGCCAACCAAATAGGACACACATCCGTGTCTCCTGTATAAGGTTTCCGATGAGTGGCTGGTGGGCATGAACCACTGGCTCTGTCCCACCGGCCTTGTCATTCAAAAGAATTTGCAGTGCAGCATCTCAACCCACAGCACTACGTTGGGCTCCCTCTCAAACCAGTGAAGAAAGGCAGACCAAATCCGCATCTCACCCTGGCCCGGGCGCGTAAGCTCCTGACAGAGGAAAACACCAGTGGTGGGGGCGGGTCCCGGCCACTCGGCTAAACCCCCACCTCCACTCCACCAGATGTATGTGGGTAAACCATGAGCACACCCACTCCCGACACCAAAGAAATAAAACAAGATCAGAACCACCCCAAATCAGCAAAGCACACTGTGCACCTTGTTTTTTTTCCCCCACTAAATGTTCCTGCAGAGCATTTCCGCAGCGTCTCTGAGGCCTTGATTTAGTCCAGCTGCTCTGTCTAGCCCAGGATGTGGGCTCAGGCCTGCAAGCCTGGCCGGTGGACTCAAGGGTACGTGACCTCCCACCTCCGCTCCAAATTCCACAGGCTACAAGCCTCCAAGCCTCCAAACCACTCCTATCTCTGTGGGTCCGAATCCCAGAGCTCTGTCTTGCCTCCTTTCTGCCTGGAATTCCGAGCCACTTTTGATGGCGACCTTCACTATGCCTTCACCCTAGCAGCCAGCAAGCCCTGCCCTCCCTGCTTCTTCAGTTAGTGTGTAATGTTCTTATTCTGTTTCAGGACCCTCTGAGTTTTGCTACTTGTTGAAATGCTGTGGGGTGGATTATGACCCACAGCTATGCAGTATAGGGTTTCCAATAGCAGCTGTTGAGCTAGAACCACAGTTACTGCAATTCTAAAGGCTTTGCGGTCTGGCTGATTAAACCACAGCAGTTGGTGCTTTGTTACTGGTATTAAGCTGCTACTCAGCTTGGGCTAGCCCAAACCTTGATGCTTTGATCGGCGGGCCTGAGGCTAGGAGGCTGGGCAGAGGGCTGGCCTAGGCCGAAGAAGTGAGGGATGGGCTTGGTGCTTGTAGGCAGATGGGGTCTGTTTTTGATGATGTCTAAAATGCCTCTCTTTGTCTCCCTGTGCCTTGAGCCCCCCAATTTGTCCTATATACACGCCAGTACTGCCTAATGTGGCAATGAGGACCCCCCTGGGATGGACTATGTTGGTTCCTGTGGCCCCACTAGTTCTCTGAGAGTGTCTGCCCTTTGAATGGGTCTGCTCAGGCCCTGCTAAGTTCTGCAGTGGGTGGAGCCATCCCTGGGTAAGAGCCCGGAGCAGGCGGGTGGAAGTTAAAAATGCTCGTAACTCCTCAATCGTTTGATCCTTCAAAAAAACAAGTTCATAAAGTTGCAGCCTAATGTTTTATGTTTGCCCAAAAGCTGTCTGTCTACCAGGTGGAGGCCCCAATTTGTGATACCGTCCCCTACTTTTTCCAGAGCTCGTGTACCTGTCCTGCTCAGTCAGGGACGCGCCGCCCTCAAACCGCATATAAACTTCTTACACTCAGATCCTTGTCTGGAATGTACAACATTCCAGAATAAGTTTTATCTGCTCCTACCAGAGGCCTTTGGTAGCATAGTGATTATGAATCAGGCTGCTAATCCCACGGTCAGCAGTTCGAAACTACCAGCTGTTCCGTGGGAGAAAGATGAGGCTTTCTGCTCCCATAAATATTTACAGCCTTGGAAACCCTGTACAGGGTTGCTATGAGTCAGAACTACTTGACAACACTTAACAACAACAACAAAAATTTACAGCCTCAGAAACCCTGCGCAGGGTTGCAATGAGTAGGAACCGACTCTAAGACACTTAACAACAACAACCACCAGAGGCCTTTGCTGTGGAATCCATCTTGAAGAAATGCTACACACGACCCCAATTAGCATGACCCCTCCGAAACAGGTCACTCTATGAATACCCATGATCCTTTTCCCCCACCCCAAACTGTTTTAAACCCCAGCAAAGATTTTTGTCCTGTGTGGCGCTGTAGGATAAGCCCTGGACTGCTAACCACAAGGTTGGCACTTCAAACCCACCAGCCTCTCCTTGGAAACCCTATACAGGGTAGCTATGAGTCAGAACCAACTCGGCAGTACTTAACAACAACAAAGGCTTTGCATTAAACCCTCTTTCTGTCTCCACTTTTGAGCCTCTTTCCTATAATAAACCTTCGCTTGAGTGGAGACTGCCCTCCCGACTATTCTTAATCAGGTGAAGACAAGAGCCCTCTCTTGTAGGACAGAGATGCGATTAACACTCCTGATAACAATAGCATATGAGGATTCAAAGGCAGGGTGAGATTTCAAGAAATGAAGCTGTGTGTGGCATTTAGATGGAGAGCAGAGCATGAATAAAGGCCAAAAGGCAGGAGCAGATTGGTTTGCCCAGAGTCCCGGATGGCTGGAGAAACAGGGAGAGGCAAAGCTAAAATAGTCATGGGATAGTCCCTGTAACTTCTTGGAAACTGAAAAGTGCCACGTTGTTGTTAAGTGATGTCGAGTCAGTTCCGACCCATAGTGACACTGTGTCGAGTTTCGAGGAGCGGCTGGTGAGCTTGAACTGCCAACGCTGAGGTTCAAACGACCTTGCAGTGGGGTGCATTAACCTAACTCACAGAGGCACACAGACCTTAAAATGGTAACTGAGACTGGCAGGCGAGGGAGTCTCCGAAGCAGCCTGAAGAATGTGAGCTTGATACAGAAGATTGAGAGCAGAGGGGGACAGGGCTGAGACTGATTACACGAAGGGCAGGGAGGAAGCTGACACTGGTTCTGGGTTGAGTCCTTGGGGAGAGAAGACCCATCTTGGGATATGTTGGAAGAAAATTGAAGTTGGTCATACAGGAATTAGTTTGAGCTGGGGTCCTTAGAAATCAGTCTTCTAGACCACTGAGATTTTAAAAAATAACATACTCATCATTATAATTTATTTAGTACTTTTGTTACCCAAATGGTAGTGGTTATGAACTGGGCTGCTAAACTCACGGTCAGCAGTTTGAAACTACCAGCTGTTCCGCAGGAGAAAGAAGAGGCTTTCTGCTCCCGTAAAGATTTACAGCCTCGGAAACCCTGTACAGGGTCGCTATGAATCGGAAACGACTCCATGGCACACAACAACAACAACAACAACAAAAATCCACGGGAAGGAATAAAATGTAAAGACTTGATAATACCAAATGTTAGAAAAGATGTGGAGCACCTGGAACTCCCTTACCTGGTAGGTGGAAATGTAACAAGGTACAAACATTTTGGAAAATATTTTGGCAATTTCTAACAAAGTTTTACCCAGGATAAATTGAAACAAATTTTCACAAAATGACTAATACAAAATTATTCATAGTACCTTAATTTGTGTAGTCCCAAACTGAAACAACCTAAATGTTCATCAACAGGTGAATAGATAATCAAATTGTGTTGTATCTATAATGACCAGCAATAAAAAGGAATGAATTGCAAAAAATAATATTTTAAGTGAAAAATGCCACACACAAAAGATTGCATACATTATATTTTCATTATTAAAATTCTAGGAGAGACAAAATTGATTTGGTGATACAGATCAGAATTAGTAGTTACTTCCTAAAGGGAGTGAAGTTATATGGGGTGGGGGACACAAGGGAGCTTCCTGAAGTGTTGAAAAATTTCTATATGCTTATCTAAGTGATGATTACTTATAAATCTATCAGTAAGATGTGTCCATTATATTTGTATGTGTGCGATTAAGATATATTCATTTATATCTCAATAATAAATTATTGTAAAAACAAAACAATATTACTTGATTTTATTTTTTTCATTAAACTTTTTTGAGATAATTGCAGATTCACATAGTTGTGAGAAATCATAATTCCATATGCCCTTTACCCTTCTTTTCCAAGTAATGTCTAACAAAACTAGAGTCTAATATTATATTTAGGATCTTGACATTGATCCAATTCATTGATCTAGTTCTGATACCTTCAGTTTTGCTTGTACTTATGGATGTGTGTGTGTGTGTGTGTGTGTGTACTTATATGCAGCTTTATTACCTGTTGTAGCTTCATGTATCTACCACCATAAGCAAAACACAGGATGTTCCATTTTTTGCAAGATTCACTGTGCTGCCCTTCTATAACCTCACTCTCCTTTCCCCTTACTTCCTACCACTCCACTATTAACTCCTGACAACAACTAGTCTATTATCAATATCTATAAATGTGCCATTTCAGGAGTGTTAAATAAATGGGATAATACAGTATGAATAATACAGTATGTAACATTTTGGGATTAACTTTTTATCACCCTGCATAATTATCTGAAGATCCATTCAAGCTGCTGAATGCATTCATGATTTGTTCTTTTATATTTTGGATTACTATCCCATGGTATGGCTTTATCATGGTTTGTTTAACCATTTGCCCATTGAACAACATCTGAGTTGTTTCTAGCTTGGAGCTATGGTGAATAAGGCTGCTATGAATGTTTGTGTGCATGTTTGCATGTGAACATAAATTTCTCTCTGGGATAAATTCCCCAAAGTTTGATTGGTGGATCATATGGTAATTACAGACTTGGTTTTATAAGAAACTGTCTAATTGTTTCCCATTTACATGTTTACATGACCACCAGCAATGTGTGAGTGATCCAGTTTCTCCACATCCTCAGCAGCATTTGGTATCGTCATTATTTTTTATTTTAGTCATTCTGATGGCTGTGCACTGATATCTCATTGTGATTTTAATTTGCATTTCCATAATTGTTAATGATGTTCAGCATCTTTTCATGGGCTGATTTGCCATCTGTATCACCTATTGAGTGAAATGTCTATTCATGTCGTTTGCCCAATTTATCATTGTATTGTTTTTTGGTTTTAATTTTTAGTCTTGAGAGCTGAAAAACATATATTCTACACATAGACACCAGTCCTTTGACAAATACTTCCATCCAGTCTGTAATTTTTTTTCATCCTTTTTGCATGGTCTTTCATGAAACAGTTTAATTTTGATAAAGTCAAAATTGATGCAGTCATTAGTTCTTTTTATGGATTATGCTTTTGGTATAAAATCTAAGACCTCTATGCCTAATCCTAGAGCCTAAAGATTCTTTACTGTTTTTCTCATAATGTGTTACGTTTAAGTCTGTGATCCATTTTGAGCTGATTTTTATATAAGGTGTGAGGTTTAGTCTCATAATTTTGCCTATAGATGCTTCAGCACTATTTATTGAAAAGGTTATCAACAACTCTATCAACCATCATAACCAAATTCACATTGAACTCACCTAACAACCAAAAACAATCTATTGCCTATAAGTTGATTTGAACTCATAGCAATCCTATAGGGTAGAGTACAATTATCCCATAGGGTTGCCTAAGCACTGGACTGAGACCCACAAGGTTAGCAGTTTGAGTCCACCAGCCTCTCTTTGGGAGAAAGATAAGGCTTTTTGCTTCCACAAAAAATTTAAAGCCTCAGAAACCCTACACACACCCTTGGGACTCTCCCATAAATCAAATGATCATGGTGGTAGGATTGAGGGTGGTGGTGGTGTTAAGTACCATCGCATCAGTTTTGGGGCTTTTTTTAAGTTTTTATTGTGAGGTTTCCATGGGAGAACATCAGTTTTACATTCATCCTATTGTATTTACTTTCATTGCAATGATTACAATCCCTTCCATGAATCATCAAATAACCAAAGAGTACACCCCACAGGCCCACCCCCGGTCCTCAGCACACAGTCCCTCTCCCTCCCTGAGTTGTGTCCCCAGCCGCTCTATCTGTTCACACAATTGTCTCTGTCTCCATCCCTGGCATCACTGCCTCTCTGGGTAGGGTCCTGCTCTTCATTCTCATTGATGGTCCCAGGGACCTCCACTCCTGGGCTGCAAAATCAATCACTCCCCTCCATTTGTCAAAAAATATCTACCTCTATATTTCCTAGCCTCACAGTCAGTCCTGATGACAATTATTCACTATTGTACCACAAGAGTCTTATCCTCATTTCCTTTTGTCAACCTGGTCCCAACAAATTGGAAATCATTCAGTGGTGATTCTATCTTCCCCGGTCCCTTCTGGAAGTAGGCTTCCTCTTGAAAGCTTGTAAGACAGTCACTTCTTGCCTTTGTATCACCCCCCCCCCCGCATTTTGGATAGCCAATGTCTAAATTGCCCATCCCTGTCAACCCTGTGTACCGAGGGGGTGGGAGTGATCCTCACTGTAAACATTCACTCCCTTTTTTGAGCTACTACATCCATGTTGTTGTTGTTGTTGTTAAGTGCCGTCGAGTCGGTTCTGACCCATAGCGAACCTGTACAGGGTTTCCGAGGGTGTAAATCTTTACGGGAGTAGAAAGCCTCATCTTTCTCCCGCGGAGCGGCTGGTAGTTTCAAACCGCTGACCTTAAGGTTCGCAGCCCGATTCGTAACCACTACGCTACCAGAGCTCCTTAAGTACAGGTAAAGTTCATCAAACTGTAGCAGGTTACACTTTTTTTCTCCCCTCTTCTTTCTTCTTCTAGTTGAGTTCTGATCACCCAGCCATCAAATCCAGGTAAAGTTGGTACTATCTGCAAGTATGGGTGTTCTTATGTATCTCCCCTCACTTCATACCAGCTGAATGCTTCACTCTCCACTCTAGTCCTCTGTGGCCATGTCACTGCCTCTGGGCCCAGGAGTCCCCAGGTCTTGCCTTACTGCTGGCCATCCAGGTCTCCACCCAGGTTCACAGGGGCCTATTGAATGCGGTCGGACTTAGCTCGCAACTTCATTGCTGTTTTTTCCCCCTTTTCCTCTTATCGGTGACCAATGTGGTCACCAGCCAGACCACCTGCCTGCTCATGTATTCCGCCTTGAGTCTTAGTCTTGGAAGGGGGCTTGCTCTGAGCGGTCCTGACCATTTTCCTTGATGGCTCCCAGGAGAACAGCTTACTTGTTCTTGTAGTAATCAATCAGACTGCCATTATTTTTTCGGATTTTTCCTGCTGGTCTTTCTTTCATGAAGTATCTTCTGTTCTTCTAGCCACTCCAGGCTGATCTACTCGTCCTTTCCAGTGGAAATTTCCTACCTCAGACAATTCTCGATGGGGTTCTGGATTCCACCTATGGTCTTATGCAATGTAAAGCCTCCATAGGAAGCCTCTTTCACTGGGCAACTTTTAGCCCCCTTTAAGGTATTCCGATCAGTTATAGGTTGAAGATGGACTTATAAGCTTTCTGTAGTGATGATTCTGGCTATTCCTTTCTCCCCCACTCAAGTGTCTATTTTACAGTGGTATGCCAGGGAAACCAAGATTCAAAAGACAGCCAAGAGAGGGGCGGCGCTTCCCTGACCGGGCAGCACAGGTATACAGGCTCAGGAAAAAGTAGGGGGCGGTATCACAAATTGGGGTCCCTGCCTGGGAGACAGACAGCTTTTGGGCAAACATAAAACATTAGGCTGAAACTTTATGAACTTGTTTTTTTTTGAAATATCAAACTATTGAGGAGTTATGAGCATTTTTAACTTCTACCCACCTGCTCCGGGCTCCTTCCCGGGGAAGGCCGTGCCCACTGCAGAACCTAACAGAGCCTGAGCAGACACATTCAAAGGGCTGACGCTCTCAGAGAATTGGTGGGGCCACAGGAACCAACATAGTCCATCCCGGGGGGTCCTCATTGTCACATTGGGCATTACCAGTGAGTATATAGGCCAAATTGGGGGGCTCAAGGCACAGGGAGACAAAGAGAGGCATTTCAGATGTCATCAAAAACAGACCCCATCTGCCTACAAGCACGAAGCCCACCCCCCACCTCTTTGGCCTAGGCCAGCCCTCTGCCCAGCCTCCTAGCCTCAGGCCCACCCATGAAAGCATCAAGGTTTGGGCTAGCCCAAGCTGAGTAGCAGCTTAATACCAGTAACAAAGCACCCCTGCTGTGGTTTAATCCGCCAAACTGCAAAGCCTTTAGAATTGCAGGCATAGTGAAGGTTGCCGTCAAAAGTGGCTCAGAATTCCAGGCAAAAAGGAGACAAGACAGAGCTCCAGGATTTGGACCCACAAAGACAGAAGTGGTTTGGAGGCTTGGAGGCTTGTAGCCAGTGGAATTTGGAGTGGAGGAGGGAGGGCCTGTATCCTTGAGTCTGCCGGCCAGGCTAGGAGAACTGGGCCCACATCCTGGGCGAGACAGAGTGGCTGGACTAAATAGGGGCCGCAGAGATGCCCTGAAACACTCCACAGGAACATTTAGGGGAAAAAAGAAAAAAGAAAAAGAAAGGTGCATGGTGTGCTTTGCTGATTTTGGGTGGTTCCAATCTTGTTTTGATTCTTTGGTGTTAGGAGTGGGTGCACTCACGGTTTGCCCACATACTTCTGGGTGAGTGGAGGTAGGGGCTTAGCCGAGTGCTGGGACCCGCACCCACCACAGGCACTTTCCTCTGCCAGGAGATATATACCAGGCAAACAGGAAACACCTGTGAAAGTCACTCTGAGTTAAGCAATAAGAAGAGCGAAAAGAGAAGACCACACCCTGATCACATCTCCCTGGAAACAATCATAAAGCATAAAAAAGTACCAAAATACATACTCACTTAAGTATTAGGGCCACAGACAAACAGTAAACATGCCCAAGAAGCAAAAAAAGATGACCATATCAGCACACGTCAAGAAAAAAGAGAAAATATCTGAGACAAATGACCTAGAAGTAGACCTGGAATCCATTATGGAAGGAGGGCAGGCCCTGGAAATGCCTGAGAAAGAATTCAGAAAAATGATTATGAAAT
>NW_006408814.1:1023893-1029172 GCF_000296735.1 Chrysochloris asiatica | reverse complement strand
CCTTTGTTAGGTTTGCCAATGGTTTGTAATTTTATTAATCCTTTCAAAGAACCAGCTTCTTGTCCTGTTGATTCTTTCTATAGTTTTTCTGTTTCCTATCTCATTTATTTCTGCTCTAATCTTTATTATTTCTTTTCTTTTGGTGACTGTAGGTTCCCTCTGTTGGTCAGTTTCTAATTGCTATAGATGCTGTGTTAATGTGTTAATTTTGGTTCTTTCTTCTTTTTGGATGTGTGCATTTATTGCAATAAATTGTTTTCTTAGCATCACTTTCACCATGTTCCAAAAATTTTGGTATGTTGTGTTTTCATTCTCGTTTGTTTCTAGGAACTTTTGAATTCACATTTCTTCTTTTACCCAGTCGCTTTTCAGCAGGGTGTTATTCTGTTTTCATGTATTCGACTTTATTTCCTTGGTCTTCTTATTGTTGATTTCTAGTTTTATAGCACTATGGTCTGAAAAGATGTTTTGTAGTATTTTGAAATTTGTAAATTTATGGAGACTTGCTTTGTATTAATTGACCTAATACATGATCAGTTCTGAAGAATGTTCCATGTGCACTGGAGAAGAATTTATATTGTGCTGTTATTGAATTCTCTGTACACATCTATGAGGTCAAGTTGGTTGATTGTGCTGTTTAGTTCCTCTGTAACTTTGTCAAGTTTCTTTCTGGTTGTTCTGTCCCTTTTCAAGAGTGGTGTATTAAAATCTCCCACTATAATTGTAGATGTATCTATTTCTTTCTTTAATTCTAGTAAGGTTTGCTTTATGTATCTGGTGCTTTTTCATTGGGAGCGTAGATATTTATTATGGTTATGTCGTCTTGCTCAATTGTCCCTTTGATCATGAGATAGTGTCCTTCTTTATCTCTTATGCTGGTTTTTGTCTTAAAGTTTACTTTATTAGAGATTAGTATTGCCACTCCTGCTTGTTTATTGTTGCAGTTAGCTTGGTATATTCTTTTTCATCCTTTAACTTTTAGTCTGTTTTTGTCTTTGTGTGTAAGGTGTGTCTCTTACAGGCAGCATATTGAAGGGTCTTGTTTTCTTATCCAATCTGCCACTCTCTGTCTCTTCACTGGTGCAATCAATCCATTGACATTCAATGTAATTATCGATAGGTATGAATTAACTGTTGCCATTATGTTAATTTTTGGTAGTGCTGTTTGTTCCTTTGTTGTGCATGCCTTCTTGTGCTGAGTTTGTGTTTTTTGTGATATTTCTTTTCATTTTTTTCTTAGTTTTCATGTTTGCTTGTTCTGCTTGGAAGTTCATTTCATGGTAAGTTGTGAAATATTAACTTTCTTTGGGGTTACCTTATAGTCTATTAATTTTTCTCTCCATTTAAGAGCATCTATTGTATCCTGTAATCTACCTGACCTCCTCACCACCTGTTTCTACATTTATCCCTTCTTTGACATTGATTATTATTTTGATCTTCGGTTGACCTCCCAGCTCCTTTGAATTAGTTGTTGCAATTTTGTTCTGTTCTGGACACTGTTATCCATTGTCTGAGTTTCAGGAGGTGTTGCCACACGTATCAATCTCTGGTTGTTGACTGTTCCTGTTGGTTTTCAGTTCAAAGAACTCCCTTTAGGATGTTTTGAAGTGCTGGATTGGCTTTGACAAAATCTCTTAGCTTCTATTTATCTTGGAATGTTTTAATTGCACCGTCATATTTGATTGATCATTTTGCTGGATAGACGATTCTTGGTTTGCAGTTTTTTCTTTTAGGGTTTTGTATGGTAGTGGTGGTGATGTGCTGTGGAACAACTGGTAGTTTCGAATTGCTGACCTTGCGGTTCGCAGCCCAATTTGTAACCACTATGCTACCAGATGGGTTCCAGGGTTTTGTATATGTCTCCCCATTGCCTTCTTGCCGGCCTGGTTTCTGCTGAGAAGTCAAAGCTTAATCTGATTTGCTTGCCTTTATAAGTAACACTTCTTTTTTCCATGACCGCTTTTAGTAATCTCTCCTTGTCTTTGATTTTGGAGAGCTTAATTATTATATGTCTTGGTGATTTTCTTTGTGGTCTATCCTTCCTGGGGTACATTCGGCTTCTTGAATGTTTATCTTCTCATCTTTCAAGATATTAGGGAAATTTTCTTCCAGAAGCTCTTCAACTATCTCCTCTGTGGACTTCTTTGAATTTTCCTGTTCCAGAATGCCAATAATTCTTAAGTTGTTCCTCTTCATGTTATCCAGCATGAATCTTAGACTCTCTTCAGACTTTTTAAATCTTTTTTTCTGCTTGCTCTTCTATTTTAGCAGTATTGAGAGATTTGTCTTCCAGCTTGCTGATTCTGGCTTCCATTTCTTCTGTTCTGCTCCTTTCCTCTTTCAGTGTATTGTCCATTTCTGATATTTTATTATTAAACATCTGGACTTCTTTTTGCAGGTTTTGAATTGTTTCCAATGCTGTATCAGTCTTGTTTGATTGTTCTTGTAGTACTTTCCTGACTTCTTCCTTGTTTTCCTCCACCCCTTTTCAGAGCATTTAAATTGTGTTTCCATAACATTCTTCTGAATTCCTTCTCAGGAAAATCCAAAACCTGCTCTTCCTCTTCTGGAGAGTCTTTGTCTGTCTCCATCACATTTGTCTGAGTTACTCTTTTCTGTTTTGGGACATGTTTTAAGATTTTTTTTTATTTTGTCATTTCCAGTATGGGGTTTTAATGCTTAAATGGATATTTGTTGTTGTGTTATTAAGTTTACTGGTTGTCTCCTGGTGGATATGATCAGGAGATAGGCTTCCCTTTTCACATATAATGCTTAACAGGTGTTATTGGCTCTTGTTCCAATGGTGGAATATTATAGGGTATGCTTGTAGCTTGGCTATATGGCCATGATTGCTGTCTCTTCCTGGGTAACATAGAGAGAAAAAGCTCCTACCTCTAGGAAAAATAAGTGATCAAAAGGCCCCAAAGCAGAAGCAATATAAAAGCAGAGACAAAAACCACCACTTTGAAGCAAAAATAAAACTGTGGCTGACTGTCCAGTTGCCTTGCTACACAGGCAGTGTGTGTACACTGTAGAAGCCTCCAGCAGTGGGTGGGGTGCCCACTCGCTCAGGCCCCTCCTCTAGTACCAACGTAGAGGTGCATCAATAGCTACTGAGAAGTTCATGGGAGAAAGATTGTCTACTATTTTTGTCTCTGAAGGTCAGTTTTGTATCTGCATGTGCACAGCGTAATTCTCCAGGTAGTTGCATCCTTTTGTGTTGGGGTTTTACAGATTGTTTATATGGTTTGTCTGACAGGCCTGCTTTTTTCTTTTTGGATATGCCAGAGTAAAGGGTCCCACACTAGTTAATTTTAAGGCTGTGACCCAGAGGCTGACATCATAAGCAGCTGCCAAAGAATTTGCCCTTGGGACCTTTCTCTCTGGGCCATGGGAAAAACTGTGGGCTCAATGCTAGACTTTTTTGGAGGGGTGTGCACCCACCTGCCTGAAGGTGTCTGGGCTGCACAAAGAAGGCGCAACGGGGAAGAGGAGGCAAAAATGTATAGAATCCCTCCTCACCCCCACCCCTCCACACCTCCTTTTGCAAATGTCACTACACCACTTTTAGCACAGGTTCCCTGTGCTGGTCTGGCTATAGCCCTCCCTCTGAACTCCACCCAGGTGGGGTGGCCACAGAGGGAGTCCCATGTCTTAAGTAATTCCTAAATCACAGTATTTTCCTTTATACCATGATTTTTCCACTGGCATGTGTGGGAAACTAACGCCCTGTACCTTATGATCGATCCAGAGCTCTGGGGCTGTTCCATAAAAGCAGCTTCTCTGGATTTTCAGTCCCTCCCCCAAAGAGCCTGTCCTACCTCACCCTGCCTCTGCTGCCACCAAAACCAGAAGCCCATCTCATCAGTTTTGACTCATAGTGACTCTGTATAAGGTTTCTAAGGAGCTGCTAGTGGGTTTGAACTGCAGAACTTGTGATTCGAAGTCCAGTGCTGATCTACAGTGCCACACCAGGAGTCCAAGGTGTATCCCACCCTTAATCCTCTTATTGGTTTATCACATCATGGGGGATAGCTATATCTCAACTACCAAGCCACAGAGAATCTTGGCTTAATAAAGTTGACACAAAACCTTAACTTGCACAATGAAGAAGTGACCCAAATGCTCATGTTCCCCACTCCTTTTATATTAACTCCCTTCTCCCAGTCTATGCCTATAGCCTCATAGAACATAAAGGGGAGTACCTTATGTTCCATTGACTGAGGAAGATAAAACTCAAGCTTGGTTTACAGATGGTTCTGCATGATATACAGGTACCACTAAAAACTAGACAGCAACAACATTTTATAGTCCCTTTCTGGGACTTTCCTGAAAGACGGTGGTGAAGGGAAGTCCTCCCAAAGGGCAGAATTTCGAGAAGTGCACCTGGTTGTTCATTAAGCACAAAATCAAGTTGACAAGAATTAGATTGTGATAGTTAAGGCTTTGTGTCAACTTGACTGGGACAGAATTCACAGTGGTATGGCAGTTGAGATGTAGTTATCCTCCATGAAAGATCTAATATAATGTAATCACTTCTGTGATGATGTCTGCTATGAATAGCCAATCAATTGAAAGGAAGTGCCTTAGGGGTGTAACCTGCTTCCAGTATATTGGACACCCAGGCAAAGCTTGTTTACATATTTGCTCTCTCTAGGGTCTGAATCTTGCATCTGGCTCATCCTCCGATTTCCAGTTCTTTGAACTTGAACCAGTGACCTGCCCCACAAATTACTGATCCTAGGAGTTGTCAACAGTCTGCTAGATCTGCCTGCCTGACATCTGACCTGCCAATGTTGGTTCATCAGCCCTGCAGTTACATGAGTCAGAAGTCTCTAGCCTGAGATCTGACCCACGGACTTGGGACTTGCTCACTTCTACAACTGTAATGAGCCATTCCCTTGATATAAACCTCTCTATCTCTTTACAAACACACACACATGTTGTTAAATGCTGTCAAGTCCGTTCTGATGCATTGTTGTTGTTGTTGTTGTTGTGGGTGTCAACAAGTTGGTACTGACTCATAGGGACACTATGCAGAACAGAAAGAAACACTACCTGGTCATGCACGACCTCACAATCATTGCTACCCTATATAGGGTTTCCGAGGAGTGGCTGGTGGCTTTTAACCACCAACCTTGTGGTTAGCAGTCCAGTGCTTATCCTACAGCCCCATACCAGAACTCCATGTATACAGAGACAGAGTTCTGGTGTAGTGCTGTAAGGTAAGCACTAGACCACAAGGTCAGTTTGAATCTCAAGATCAGTGGTTCAAACCC
>NW_006408814.1:922551-1023731 GCF_000296735.1 Chrysochloris asiatica | reverse complement strand
CCATGGGTTGCCATAAGAACAAGCAGATCTGTGCTGGAAGAAGTACAGCCAGAGTGCTCCTTGGACGCCAGGATGGCCAGACTTTGCCTCTCATACTTCAGACATATTACCAGAAGGGATCAGTCCCCAGAGAAGGATATTATGTTTGGTAAAGTGGAAGATCAGAGAAAAAGATGGATTGGCACAGTGTCAGCAGCTATGGGCTCAGGTGCAGCAACAATGGTGAAGTTGGTGCAGGACAAGGCAGTGTTTCGGTCTGTTGTGCATAGGATCATTATGAGTCAGTAATGGCACCTAAAAATAATGACAACCTAAATGGGTGCATGGAGAAACATGCAGGCTGAGGTGTAACAACTATAAGGTCTTGCACCTAAGGTTGCATCCACAGAGTCACACCTGGATTCCATAAGTTGCATCTAAGGTGCCACTATTGGTCTCTCTCTATGCAGAAGAAAGGAGACTGAAGAAAATCAAGGACACATGGAAACAATTAGTCTGATGCATGAATGGACCATGAGAAAATCAGTGTCAATGATCCTGAGACCAGAAGAACTAGATGGTTCCTAAACACCACTACCAACTGCTCTGAATCACATTAGAAGGCTCAGGCTAGTTGTTTTTTTTTTGTTTTTTAAAGAAATTTATAAAATTTATTTTGTAATATCACTTGTTTTGAAGTATGTATTTATACCAGGAGATGTCTTTTTTTTTTCTTTTTTTAAGGTTTTTATTGTGAATTGAATGAAAGTTTACAGGGCAGATCATCAGTTTTACATTCAGCAAATTATATATTTTGTTTCATTACAATGGTTATAATCCCCTCCATGTACCATCAGTCTTTCTGTCTATTCATTTTAGCTCTTTTTTTTTTTTTTTTTTAAACACTCAGGCATATATATAATAATTTAAACCATCAAAGGGCACATTCTGCAAGTCTGCCTCCTGGCTGTCAACTTTTAGTTCCTCTCTTCCCATGAATCTAGAGTCCTCAGCTGCTCCCTCTCTCCATGTCCCCATCTCTGCCTCCATCTCTGGTGTCGCTGCTTCTCTGGATAAGGTCCCACATTCTGCTTGTGCGCTTCTCCCTTGGTGATCCTAGGGTCCTTTGTTTCTGGACAGTAAGATTAACCACTCCTCTGTTTTTGTTCTCTTTACTTTTTTTTCTTTAAATGTTTTATTGTAAATTATATGATAGTTTACATGAGAGAACATTAGCTTTACATTTGTCCTATTGTATACCATTTCATTGCCATGGTTACAATCCCCTTCATGCATCATCAACCAACCAAAGGGTATACCCTGCAAGCCTTCCCATAGGTCGTCAGCACAGCCTGTCTACCTCTCTGGGTCTAGAGTTCCCAGCCGTTCCCTCTCTCCACTTCATCATCTCTGCCTCCATCTCAGGCATCACTGCTTCTCTGGGCAGGGTCCCACATTCTGCTTTTCTCCCTTGATGGTCCCAGGGATCTCCGCTCCTGGACTGTAAAGTCAACCACTGCCCCCGTTTTGCTACAAAATGTCTACATTTACATTTCCAACCCTCACAGTTAGTCCTGATAGCAATTATTCAGCATTGTGTCACATGAGTGCTATCCCCATCTTCTTTCATCAGCCCCACCCGGGAGGATTCGATACTACTCAGTGGAGATTCTACCTTCCTCTGTCCCCTCTGGATCTAGGCTCCCTCTTGAAAGCTTGTAAGCCAGTCACTTCTTGCCTTTGTAGCCCCACATTTTGGGTAACCAATGTCCAAGTTGCCCATCCCTGTCTACCCTGTATATCAAGGGGGTGGGAATGATCCTTGCTGTAAAGATTTGTTCCCTCTTTCGAGCTACTGCATCCATAAATATAGGTCAAGTTCATCAAATTGTATCAGATTACTCTTTTTTTTTTTTTTTAATCTTCTTTCTTCTTCTAGTTGAGTTCTGATCATCCAGCCATTGATGCCAGGTCAAGTGGGTATTATTTGAAAGTGTGGGTGTTCTTGTGCACTGGATGCTTCACTTTCCACTATAGTCCTCTGTGGTTATGTCACTGACTCTGGGCCCAAGAGTCCCCAGGTCTTGCCACACTGCTAGCCAACCAGGTCTCAACCAGGGGTTAACGGGAGTCTATTGAACGTGGTAGGGCTTAGCTTACTGCTTCATTGCTGTTTTTCCCTCACTTCCCCTTATCAGTGACAAATGTGGTCACCATTTAGAGTGCATGTCTACTCATGTATTCCCAATGAGTCTTAGTTTTGAAAGGAGGTTTGCCCTGAGGAGACCCAACCACTTGCCTTGATGTCACCTAAGCTAGCAACTTGCTTGTTCTTATAGTAGTCAGTCAGACTGCCATTATTGTTATGTATTCTTCTTGTTGTTCTTTCTTTCAAGAAGTATCTTCTGTTCTTCTAGTCACTCCGGTTCAGGATAGTTTTTGTTAAGTGCCATCAAATCAGTCCTGGACTGAGTGGGAGAAAAATGTGGAGCAAAACTCAAAACCATAAAAAATACCAGGCTTATTAGTCAAATGGAGTTTTGGTGTGACATTGGGCTAATGCGTCAGACTGCAAAGTTGTTTAAACTTCAAGGTCGGTGGTTCAAGCTCACCAGCTGCTCCTTGGAAACCTTATACAGGGTTGCTATGGGTCAGAATCGACTCGATGGCACTTAACAACAACAACCATTGGTCAGATGGAGACTGATTAAATACCAAATATGGTCCTTAGTCACCTTTCTGGTCTGGAACTGAACTCACCCCCATGGCTGAAATTTTAGCCAAAAAAATAGACAGATCTATAACGGGAACAGTAGCACCAAGAAGATATGCACTTCTTAGAATTCTCAGCCATTTAAATTGAAAAAAAAAAAGGCACCATTTACCCAAGGACAACATTTGCAAGGGTTTGGAAAGAACGAGCAATGGAAAAGAGAAACACAGGAAGTAAGTGGATAAGAGATGTTACATTGCAGGATTGCAATCAATGAGATGAAAGAAAATGTGTATGAATTACTGAATAGAAACTGACTTGCTCTGTAAACCTCCACCCAATCACAAAAAAGAAAGAGAGAAAGAAAGTAAGAAAGCCAAGCCTTTAACCACAATTCTTAGTTTAGACTGAACATGAATTCTAAGTAATCTAATAAATAGATTATTATGTTTCTTATTGTTGTTGTTGTTTTAATCCAGCAGAGAGAATTCCTCTTCATACATACATACACTCAGAAAGGCCTCAGATTCATTGATTTATACAACAAATGTTTACTGAACGTCTACTATTGTACCAGATACTGCTAGAAACAAGTGAAGGAAACAAGCAAACATCCTTGCAACTTACATTGTAGAGAGAAGAAGAGCAATAATAAACATACTAAATAAATTAACTACATAGCATGTTACAAGATGTTAAGCTATGAAAGAAATACAGTGCAGGGTGAGAGAGATCCATAGTACAAGGTTGGTTTTAGTTTCAAATAGGAGGGTCAGGATCAACCTTGTTCAGTGGCTCATACTTGAGTAAACATTTACAGGATGAGGGAGTGAGTAAAGATAACTTGGAGAGGAACATTCCAGCAAATGGACCAGCCAGTGCAAATCCATAAGGGGAGAGCTTTTCTAGAATTTTCTAGGAACAACAGTGAGGCTGGAATGGAATGGAAATGAGGCCAAAGAGGAAGCAAGGAGTTAGTTCATGCAGAGTCTTATAGGATTTAGGATAGAAATAACACAGAAACACAGAGGACCACTGATCATTTTGAAAGGATTACTGACACAATGTGACTAATAGTTAAACAAAATGATTCTGGCTACAGAGCTCTGGTAGCGTAGTGGTTATGAGTTGGGCTGCTAACCTCAAGGTCAGCAGTACAAAACTACCAGCTGTTCCATCGGAGAAAGATGAGATTTTCTGCTCTCTTAAAGATTTACAGCCTCAGAAATTCTATACAGGGTCTCTGTGAGTTGGAACCAACTCCACAGCACACCACCACCACAGAACTTTTGGCCATGTTAGGGAATTTCAAAGAGGCTTTTGCAATAATCCCGGTGGGAGATGATGGTAATGTGGACAAGAAGATTTGTGGTAAAATGGTGGAAAGCAGTTAGAGTCTTAAGGATATTTTGAAGAGATTGGCCAGAAGTGTACTGTGAAAGAAAAAGGAGTCAAGGATGACCCTAAGGGTTTGGGCCTGAGAATTATGGAAGGATGGAGTTACCATAAACTGGGAGGGGAAAGAATGCAGGTAGAGTTGATTCAGGTTGTGGGGTAAGGATCAGGATTTCTGTTTTGGATATATTGTGTTTGATATGCCTGTTAGACATACAGATGGAGCTGCCTACTAGACAGTGGAACACACAGATTTGGAGTTCAAAAAAGGTATATTACCCTCCTTGACTGATTGGGTTGAACACTGAGAATTAATTCCTTGTCACAATGATGTCATGACTTCCATACAGCAAACATGTTTCTGGAAGCCATCTGAAGCAGCCTCTGGAATCTCTCCTTCCAGTGAGTGTGTCATTATTTGTTTGCTCAGAGATTGGAGAAGGGCTCCTATTCACTCACAGCTGCTCTTCAGTTTGAGAAAATACTCATGAAGTCCTTAATCCATAATCTTTTATGTGTTTCTTCATCATGTTCAAAATACTTCCAGCAAGTTGTTCAGCTGAATTTATGACCAAATCATTGAAGCCACAAAAAAGTTTATGGCATTATCTTATGATTGAAGGAATATGTGGGATTCCAGCTCTCCCTCCTAGGACCCAAGGGATTATGCGAAATTCCAGAGGCCATAAAATGGTGAGGACTCCTTCCTGAATGTTCACACTGCCAATCATTATATCTGCATAATAAGCTCATTGGAGCCTCATAGCTAACCTAGAAAGGAAGTGCTATGATTATATCCATAGCTGGTTGCAAGAGGAAGTGACTTACCCAGGGTCACATAGAGCATGCATACTGGAAGTAAAACATGTCTGAAGCTGCTGAGCTCTCCTGGGTGAATGCACTGGGAGTTGATTCAGGGTCAGGAAGCTGTAGATTCCCACTCTGGGTCTTGGCTGATGGTTGAGTTGCACAGTAATTCAGGACCGTGGAACCAGTTCCCAGGATTCCTGCTCCCATTAGTCTGTAGTTATATTGGGTGAGTGGGGTGACAGGACAGGGAAGCACCTGCTAGGTATATGTGGAAAGACACTAGCAATCAGAAAAGAGACAATGACAGTCCCTGACTTCCTTCCATGTACCACCAAAAATGTCCTCCCAACCACTTTTGTAAATCATAGAACTAAGTAAAAAATATGATCAATGGTAAGTGAGATGAACTATGTCCCTGCCTGGAAAATCCTTGAGTTTTTCTTGATCTTCTTCTTGCCATCCCTATTCCCATTAATGGGAAGTAGCTGGATGGGGAAGGAGATCAACATAACCAAGGAATTGAGGGAGGCAGACCAGGTAAAGTGGAGGTGGAAGGCTCAGGGGAAGGGAACTTCTGTTGGGTTGAAGTGGCCCTCGAACTTTCAGGAGTGGTACAACACTCTCAGGTCTCTTCTTTGTGTTCGGGACTAAAGATTAGTCTCTGGGATGCCATGAATAGTGGTGCACAGCCAAGGAGTGATTAAAATCCAGCCCTTTCTTCCCTCATTGTGGAATTGTATCTATTGAAAGGCATGTTTTTTTGTTTTGTTTTGTTTTGTTTAATTAACCCAAAGATGTTCTATGGGTTGGTGATTAGTCTGCTAATATTAAAAAGTCAAAATTGTCATTGTGAAGTGCTTCTAAAGAACACTCTGGCTGCACTTCTTTCAACACAGATCTGTTTGTTCTTTTGGCAGTCCATGGTACTTTCAATATTCTCCTCCAACATCATAACTCAAATGCATCAATTCTTCTACCATCTTCCTTATTCACTGTTCAACTTTCACATGCATATGAGGTTATTGAAAATACCATGGCTTGGGTCAGGCTACCTTAGAACTTAAACTGACATCTTTGCGCTTCAACACTATAAAGAGGTCTTGTATAGATTTGCCTAGTGCAATACATCATTTGATTTCTTGATCGCTGCTTCCAAGAGTTTTGATTGTTAATCTGAGCAAAATGAAGTCTTTCACAGCTTCAATCTTTTCTCCATTTACATGGATATTGTTTATTGGGCCAGTGGTAAGGATTTTTGTTGTCTTTACAGTGAAATGTAATCCATACTGAATGTTGTGGTCTTTGATCTTCATCAGTAAATATTTTAAGTCCTCTTGTCTTTCAGCAAGCTAGGCTGTGTCATCTGCTTATCGCAGGTTGTTAAGGAGTCTTCCTTCAATCCTGATGCCATGTTTTTCTTCATAAAATCCAGCTTCTCAGAGTCTTTGCTCAGCATACAGATTGAATAAGTACGGTGAAAGAATACAACCCTGACACACACCTTTCCTAATTTTAAACCATTCAATTTTCCTTTGTTCTATATGAACAACTGCCTCTTGGTCAATGTGCAGGTTCCTCATGAGCACAATTAAGTTTTCTAAAATACTCATTCTTTGCAATGTTGTCCATAGCTTGTCGGGATCCACACAATTGAAAGCCTCTGCATGTCAATAAAGCACAGGTAAACATCTTTCTAGTATTCTCTGCTTTCAGCCAAGATCCATCGGACATCAGTAATGATATCCCTTGTTCCAAGTCCTCCTCTGAATCTGTCTTGAACCTCTGGAAGATCTCTGTCAGTGTATAGTTGCAGCCATTTCTGTATTATCTTCAGTAAAACTTTATCTCATGTGATATCAATGATATCGTTTGATGATTTCCTCATTCCGTTAGGTCACCTTTCTTTGGAATGGCTACAAATATGGATCTCTTCCAGTCATTTAGCCAGGTAGTTGTCTTCCAAATTTCTTGGCATACATGAGTGAGTGCCTCCAGTGTCGCATTAGTTTGTTGAAAGATTTCAATTTATATTCCATCAATTCCTGGTGCCTTGTTCTTTGCCAATGACTTCAACACACCTTGGACTTCTTCCTTCAGGATCATTGGCTCTTGATCATATGCTGCCTCTAGAAATGGCTGAACATAGACCCTTTGTTTTTGGTACAGTGACTCTGTGTATTCCTTCCATCTTCTTTGGATGCCCTCTGCATCATTCAATAATGTGCCAATGTTGTTATTGTTGTTGAGTGCTTACAAGTAGGTTCTGACCCATAGCAACCCTGTATAAGGTTTCTAAGGAGTGACTAGTGAGCTTGAACCTCCCACCTGGCAGTTCAAACCAACATTGTAGTCCAGCACATTAACTCACAGAGACACACCAGGACTCCCTTCAGTACCACAAGTGAAGTCGAAGGCTAAATTTTTTCTTCAGTTCCTTCTGCTTGAAAAATGCTGAGTGTGTTGTGTTCTTCCCTTTTGGTTTTCTCTAGGTCTTTGCACATTTTGTTAAAATATTTGACGTTGTCTTTTCAAGCTGACCTTTGAAATTTTCTGTTCAGCTCTTGTACCTCTTTACTTCTTCCATTTGTTTTAACATCTTTACCATGGATAGCAACTTTCAGAGTTTCTTCTGACTTCCATTTTGGTCTTTTCCTTCTTTCTTGTCTTCTTAATGACCTTTTGCTTTCTTCCTGTATGATATTCTTGACGGCATCCCACACTGTTCTGGTCTTCGGTCTTTAGTATCTAATAGACCAAATCTGTTCTTCAGATGATCTCTAAATTTAAGTGGGATGTATTCGAGGTCATATTTTGGTTCTCGTGGACTTGTTTTCATTTTCTTCAGCTTCAGCCTGAATTTGCATATGAGCAATTGATGGTCTGTTTCACAGTCTGCCCCTGGCCTTGTTTTGGCTGATGATGGAGTTTTCCACTGTGTCTTTCCACAGATGTAGTCAATTTGTATTGTATAGATAGTATATTCTATCTGGTGAGGTCCATGTGTATAGTTGTCTTTTAAGTTGTTTTAAAAATGTATTTGCAATGAAGTCATTTGTCTTGAAAAATTCTACCATGAAATCTCCAGAATCATTTCTTTCACCGAGGCCATAATTTCCAACTGCTAATCCTTCCTCTTTGTTTCCAATCTTTGCATTCCAGTTGCCAGTAATTATTAATACATCTTGATTGCATGTTTTATCAATTTCAGACTGAAGAAGTTAGTAGAATTCTTCAATTTCATCATCACTAGCATTAGTGATTGGTGTGTAAATTTAAATAATAGTGATATTAACCAGTCTTCCTTGTAGGCATCTGGATAGCATCCTATCACAGACAGCATTGTACTACGAGACAGATCTTGATATGTTTCTTTTGATGGTGAATGCAACGCCATTCCTTTTCAATTTGTCATTTCCAGCATAGTAAACCATGTGATTGTCAAATTCAAAATGACCAATACTAGTCCATTACAGCTCACTAAAGCCTGATCTTGCACTGGATTGCAAGATCAGTTTGAGCCACAAGGTCCACAGTTCAAACTCACCAGTTGCTCCTCATTATGAGTCGGACCTGACTCATTGGCACTTAACAACAATGCCTAGGATATCAATGTTTATGTGTTCCATTTCAAGTTTGAAAATTTTCCAATTTTCCTAAATTCATACTTTTGCATTTCATAATTCCTATTATTAATGGATGTTTACAGCTTTTTCTCTTCATTTTGAGTTGTGCAGCATATAATTCTATTGAATGCTGCACTAGAAAAAAACATTATTATAAAGGGAAATACTGGAAAAGTTTGCAAAATTTGAATGTGGAAAAATATATTAGTCAATGTTAAATTTCCTGATTTTAACTATTGCAATATGTTGTTGTTAAGTACCGTGGAGTCGGTTCTGACTCATAGTGACCCTGCACAGGCTTTCCGAGGCTGTAAATCTTTCCGGGAGCAGAAAGCCTCATCTTTCTCCCACGGAGCAGCTGGTAGTTTCAAACAGCCAACATTGAGGTTAGCAGCCCGATTCGTAATCACGACTCTACCAGAGCTCCTTTATTGTCATATAGTTACATAATATTCTTATTTTTAGGAAATATTTAGTGGGGAGAGGGTATGATATTTGTGATTTATTTTTGAATATTCAGAAAAAATATGTACATAGAGAAAGATAGAACGAGAATATTAAAATAAATGTGACAAAATATTAATACTTTCTGAATCTGGGTAAAGGACATATGGAAGTTATCTGTCCCATTCTTTTTGTTTTGTTTTGTTTTAAAGCTTTTCTTGTGAATTGGGTGATAGTTTACATGGGAGAACATCAGTTTTGCACTCATCCTATTGTATTTCATTTCATTGCAATGATTATAATCCCCTCCATGCATAAGCATTCAACAGTATTTGCTTATCTTCTTTGTTTTGCTTTGCTTTGCTTTGCTTTCAATGTACACAAAAACACTCAGGAATGTATAATCATTTAAACAACCAAAGGGCACATTCTTCAAGCCTGCCTCCTGGCCACCAGAACACAGCTTTTCTGTTTCCATGAGTCGAGTCCTCAGCTCCGTTCTCTCTCTCCATATCAGCATCTCTGCCTCCATCTCTGGTGTCACTGCTTCTCTGGATAGAGTCCCATGTTCCGCTCATGCACTTCTCCCTTGATGGTCCTAGGGTCCTCTGTTCCTGGATCCCTTGATGGTCCTAGGGTCCTTTGTTCCTGGAAAGCAAGTTTAACTACTGCCCCCTCAACCCTCTGTCCCATTCTTGAAACTTTTCCTATAAATTTGAAATGATTTCCAAATTAAAAGTGAAGTACAGGCACGCGTTAAGAAATTGTGACTTCTCTTTCTTAATTTGAGAGTTTAGGGTCATATTTCATGGGACTTCCCAGGTAATTGGCCTAATATTGTGTTTCGTGCTTCTGTTCTATCCCCTAGATTGTCTTAAAAGCTTGTAAGCAATCATCCAAGGTACAGTTGGTCTCTTTTCACCTGGAGCAACAATAGAAGGAGGGTCAGCCAGTGGAGGAGGAAATGGAATAGGTGGCTAATTATCTCCCTGAACCATTGCTTCTTCTGCCATGGGAGTAGAAGAACAGGATAGTGTTTAGTTAGCATTACTGAATATTTTATCAATGCTTCTGTAGATGAATCCTGTTCTTCCCCTTAGGAAGAAAATGCAGAACAGAATTTAAAAATTCTCATGGAATCCAGACTTTCTGGAGTCACTGAAACTGATGGACCCCAGAAGCCATTGAGATAATCCTGAAACCTGAAACCCAAAATATCTCCTAAAGGCTTCTTTCAACCAAGCAATAGCTTAGCTTAACTGGTAAAGAACGTCTGCCTGGAGCATGGTGTTCTTTTAAAAACTGATGATATGGGATCACAATGATCACAGTAACTCAAAGACAGGAAACTTAGGAGGCAGTGAATTTATGCTAATAATGAAGGAACAGTGTGGGAAAGGAGGGTGAGAAACCTTGAAGAAAGTAATCAATGTCACTAAATTGTACATGTAGAATTGTTGAATTGGCATATATTCTCAACAACCACAAAATAAATGACAACAAAAGAAATTTTGGTTTCTCCACTTGTATATTTCCTCAAGATCTCTATTTCTGCAATGGGAAACCATGAGGGGAAAAAAAATGTTCTTAACGTGTGTGTGACCAGAAAGTAAGACAAATCACTTCACTTCCCTGCACGTCTTGTTCCTCATCTGTAAAACAGGATTGATAATTCTGAGCAGTTGGTGCTGCTGTGAAGACAAAGCAGCAAATGTACAGAAAGCATTTAGCATCAAGCTGGCATATGTTGTTAAGCGCTGTGGAGTCGGTTCTGACTCATAGTGACCCTGTAAAGGGTTTCCAAGGCTGTAAATCTTTATGGGAGCAGAACGCCTCATCTTTCTCTCATGGAATGGCTGGTGGGTTCAAACTGCTGACCTGTGGTGGCAACTCAGCTCATATTCTGCTACGCTCCCAGAGCTCCTTGGACTAGGAGTCCAAGTTGGTATGTGGTGGCGGTGGTGGTGGTTATGTGCTGTGGAGTCAGTTCCGACCCATAGAGACCCTGTACAGGGTTTCCGAGGCTGTGAATCACTACGGGAGCAGAAAGCCTCATCTTTCTCCCACGAAACAGCTGATAGTTTAGAACTTCTGACCTTGCGGTTCACAACCCGATTTGTAACCACTACACTACCAGAGCTCCTTAAGTTGGTATGTAGTAAATGCTTAATAAGCACTAGCTTAAAAAACTTGTTGTTGTTGTGAAGTGCCATAGAGTCAGTTCCGACCCATAGCGACTCTGTATAGGGTTTCCGAGGAGCAGCTGGTGAACTTGAACTGCCTACCTTGCAGTTCAAATGGCTTAGCAGTCTGGCGTATTAACCCACAACGCCACACCAGGACTCCTAGCTTAAAAACTAGTAGGATTAAAAGCAAACTAGTAAAAAACTTTTAGGAGTAATAAATGTGTTCATTGGAGACCCTGGGTGGTGTAAATACACTAGACTGCTAACTGAAAGGATGGAGGTTCGAGTTCACCCAGACGCACCTTGAAGAAAGGCCTGGTGATCTACTTCTGAAAAATCAGTAGTTGGAAACTGTATGGAGCACAGCTCTACTCTGATATACACAGGGTAGTCATGAGTTGGTAGTCATGACTTGACAGCCATGTTTTTGTTCACTAAAAAAAAAATATGTTCGTTATTGTAGTGATTATTTCATGGATATATACCATGTCAAGACATACCAAATTGTACCCTTTAGATAGATGCAATTTATTGTATGTCAATTTTACTTCAATAAAATGGATTTTAAAAAAAAACAACAAAAAACTGGCAGAAGCTCTATTAACCCATTTGTATTTATATAATGCTTTCCCATCCCCTGTAAAACATAACTATTGAGGGCCATCTCCTTCTGAACACCTGGTAGGTACATGCCAGCATGCCCAGGAACCTCTGCCCCCACTGATTAGCTTCATGTTGTCCAAGAGTCAATTGTTCTTGTTCCCAAACCTGTTTATAACTGTAATCTTGTATATTACTTTAATATGCAAACTGATAAAATATTAAAATAAAAAGAAACAGACCACAGAATCATGGATGAATTTCAAAGACATTTATGCTGAGCAAAATAAGTTAGATACAAATGAGTACATGCCATCTGCATCCACTTATATGATGCAACACTAATCTGTGGTAAAAAATCAGAGCAGAGGTTGTAGGAGAAGGAAACAGGGTTTGCTGGAAAGGGGAATGGTAACTTTCAGGATTGAAGGTTATGCTCTATATCTTTGTATGAGTTCAGGCTACATAAGTGTATTTGGCAAAGCTTGTAGAATGATAGACAAGATTTTTACATTTCACTGTATGTAACTTTTAGCTAAATAAATATTGAACTCTAGTTAATGATATGCATTCTGAAATATTTAGAGTAAAGTACACTGATGTCTGCTACTTCCTTTGAAATGTAACAGAAAATAAGATGGATGAATGGATGGACAGATGGATATTTGATAAAGCATCCATGTCGAGATGCTACATGTAGAACTTAGATGGAGGGATATGTGTGCTTGCTGTAAAATTATTTAAACTTTTCTATATTTGCATTTTTTCACGAAAAAAAAAATAAGAAAAAAGAATCAGAGCTGTTGCTATGAAAACTAATTTGAATTATTTGTGAAGACCTAATAATTGCAAGTTGTTAAAATATTCTTCTCTAATTAGATATAAGCAGGGAAACTGTGAGAAATCCTCAAGATTGTTTCTGTCCTCAGATCACTCCATAAGATTCTTCAGTTCCCATTCCACTTGAAAGAGACCAAAACTGGAAAACATAGATGTAGGTAATGAACTGATATTCTAATCAGTGAATAAGGAAAAAAAAAATTGACCCTAAATCAAAAAAATTGACCCTAAATCAAAAGAACAAATGTACATTTATATATTGTAAGTTAAAATTAAGCACTTAAATTTTATGTGTGATATTTTGTCTTTTTGAAGTCCTGGTGTGGTGCTGTGGTTTAATGCACTGGACAGCAAAGTTTGTTTGAACCACAAGGTGGGCGGTTCAAGCTTACTAGTCACCCCTCAGAAACCCTATACAGGGTCGCTATGGGTCAGAACTGACTCAACAGCACTCAGTAGCAACAACAACATGGGCAAAATTATGAATAATGCAGAAAGCATCCAAAGAAGATGGAAAGAATACACAGAGTTACTGTACCAAAAAGAAAGGCTCTATGTTCAGCCATTTCTAGAGGCAGCATATGATCCAGAGCTAATGATCCTGAAGGAAGAAGTCCAAGGTGCATTGAAGTCATTGGCAAAGAACAAGGCACCAGGAATTGATGGAATACAAATTGAAATCTTTCAACAAACTGATGTGGCACTAGAGGCACTCACTCATCTATGCCAAGAAATTTGGAAGACAACTACCTGACTGACTGGAAGAGATCCATGTTTGTACCCATTCCAAAGAGAGGTGACCAAATGGAATGCAGAAATCATCAAATGATATCACTGATATCCCATGAGAGTAAAGTTTTACTAAAGATCATTTAAAAAATAGCTGCAACCATACACTGACAGAGATCTTCCAGAGGTTCAAGCCTGATTCAGAAGAGGACATCTGTTGTCAGATGGATCTTGGCTGAAAGCAGAGAATACCAGAAAGATGTTTACCTGTACTTTATTGACTACACAAAGGCTTTCGATTGTGTGGATCATGACAAACTATGAGTATTCCAGAACTTTTAATTATGCTCATAAGGAACCTGTAAATAGATCAAGAGGCAGATGTTTGAACAGAACAATGGTTTAAAATTAGGAAAGGTGTATTCCAGGGTTGTTTTCTTTCACCATACTTATTTGATCTGTATGCTGAGCACATAATCTGAGAAGCTTGATTATATGAAGAAAAACGTGGCATCAGGATTGGAGGAAGACTCATTAACAACCTGCGATATGCAGATGATACAACCTTGCTTGCTGAAAGCTAAAAGGACTTAAAATACTTAGTGATGAAGATCAAAGACCATAGCATTCAGTATGGGTTGCATCTCAATGTAAAGAAAACAAAACTCCTCACCACTGGACTAGTAAACACCATCCATGTAAATTGAGGAAAGACTGAAGTTGTCAAAGACATCATTGTTCTCGGATCAACCATCCATGGAAGCAGCAGTCAAGAACTCAAACGACATACTGTGTTAGGCAAATCTACTGCACAAGACCTCTTTAAAGTGTTGAAGAGCAAAGATGTCAGTTTGAGGGCTAAGGTGTGCTTTACCTTAGCCCTGGTATCTTCAATAACCTCATATGCATGCAAAATTTGACAGTAAACAAGGAAGGCCATAGAAGAATTGATGCATTTGAGTTACAGTGTTGGAGGAGAATATTGAAAGTACCCTGGACTGCCAAAAGAACAAACCCATCTGTGTTGGAGGAAGTACAGCCAGAGTGATCTTTGGAAACCAGGATGGCCAGACTTTGTCTCTTATAGTTCGGTCATATTTATTAGGAGGGACCAATCCTTGGAGAAGGATATCATGTTGTGTAAAGTGGAGGGTTGAAGAAAAAGAGGAAGACCCCCAAAGAGCTGGATTGACACAGAGGCAGCAGCAATGAGCTCAGGAATAGCAAAGACTGGGAGGTTGGCCTAGAACTGGGCAGTGGTTCATTCTGCTGTGCATGGGGTCGCTTTGAGTCAGTACCAACTTGATGGCACCTCACAACAACAACAACAACATGCTGCATTTATATTTTTAATCTCTCTAGTCTCCTTTAACCTGCAACAGTTCCTCAGACTTTCTTGGTCTTCTTGACCTTGATATTTTTGGAGATCAAACCAGTGATTTTTGCAGAATGTCCCTAGATTTCAGTTTGTGTAATAGCCTCATACGGATGCGAAAGCTGACAGTGAATAAGGAAGATTGCAGAAGAATTGATGCCTTTGAGTTGTGGTGTTAGAGGAGAATACTGAAAGTGCCATGGACTGCCAAAAGAACCAATAGATCTGTTTTAGAAGAAGTGCAGGAGTCCAAGATTCCTAAGCTTCGTCTCTCATACTTCGGACATATTGTCTGGAGAGAACAGTCGCTGGAGAAGGATGTCATGCTGGGTAAGGTGGAGGGTCAGAGAAAAAGGGGAAGACACCTAACGAGATGGATTGGCCAGGTAGCATCATTGATGGCGTCAAGTGTGGCAGCGGTAGTGAGGTTGGCCCAGGATCGGACATTGTTTAGTTCTGCTGTGCATGGGGTCGCTATGAGTCGGTTCCGACTCGATGGCACCTGACAACAATTGTTTCCTCGTGATTAGGTTCAGGTTATGCACTTTGGGGGAGAGGCAGTGGTGATTCAGTGGTAGAATTCTTACTGTCCAAGAGGAAGGCCCAGGATCAAAACTACTTGTTGATATGCTTCATGATGGTGAACAAGGTGCAGTGAAGCTGCCGGACTAAGACAGACTAGCAAGAATCCACTTTTGAAAAACCAGCAAATGAAAATCCTCTGATCCCATTGTGCACAAGGCTGCCACATGGTCCTACTCAACAGTCATTAATGGCAATGCCAATATGCCTTTTTGGCAGGAAAACCACATAAATTTTTCTTGCTGTATCCTTCTTTGTACATTATATCAGGAGACACACAATGTCACTGGTGATGTTAGTTTTGATCATTTGGTTAAGTGCACTTCTATTGTTGTCATTTTTTCCTTGAGTAAGTTATAAGCAATTTGGAGAGAGACACTTGAGACTGCTAGTCCTGGTGTGGCACTATAGGATAAGCACAGGACTGCTAACCACATAGTTGGTTAACCCACCAGCTGCTCCTCAGAAACCCTCTACAGGGTCGCTGTGAGTTGGAATCAACTCAAAAGCACTTAACAACTCTCAAACTTAAGCCTCATAGTTTTAGCATCTATTGATTAGTTGGTATCAGTTATTACTATTGTGGTTGCAAAGTAGTGATTTTCTAAGTTCGTCATTCTTTCCATGTTTACTGGTTGGTATGCTGTTGTATGGAAGAGTTCTCATCATGTCCCCATATGTCTCTTTATTAACAGTATTGCACACAAGGATTCTTGTTTTTTTCAGTAGGTTTTTTGAGAAAGTATTAGAAACCAGGTCTTTCTGATTCTGAAGCCAATGTTCTTAACCATTCTTTTATGTCCCTTCCATAGTAGTTGGGTTACTTTGAGCAGTGTTTACTTTACCTAAAACAAAGGTTTAATAGTGAAAGGATATAAAAGACATGTTTGATAAATGACAAAGATCCTGGGGGAAACTTCTGTGACTTTCCCACTGGCTCATGTTATATTTTTTTTTCATGTTTTATTGTGAATTATATGATATTTTACATGGGAGAACTTTAGTTTTACATTCATTCCACCATACATCGTTTCTCATGTTGTATTTTTGTTGTTAAGTGCCTCAAGTCAGTTCCAACTCACAGCAACCTTGTATAGAATTTCCAAGGAGCAGCTGGTGTGTTTGAACCATTAACCTTGCAGTTCAAACTGACCTTGCAGTCCAGTGCATTATCACACAGCACCACACCAGGACTCTTATCCTGCACAACATAGAGAAGAAGATTTACAATACGTATGATAATTACATTAGATCACAAAAAGGAGGATAATTACATAATACTGCAAATACTGGCCAAGCCACATTGACACGTATTTGGGGGGCGGAGGGGAATCACAATTGATTGATTCCATAATATTCTAGCCTTTGGTCCCTCAAAATTAATGTCCATGCCACATATAAAACACATTCAACCCATTATTTGTTGTCTTCATTCAGTGCTGTTGAGTTGACCCATCATACATACCATCCCCAAAATCTTAAATCAACTCCAAGTCCAAATTCCATCCTGAGGCAAAAGTCCACTTCATCTGTGATCATGTGGAATCTAGAATACAAGTATTTCCAAGGTACACTGGTGGAAGAGGCACAAGGCAGACATCTCCATTACAAATGGGAGAAATATCAGGCACCGAACAAGTCCAAGGAGTCCTGATGTGGCCTGTAGGATAAGCATTGGACTGCCAGCTGCTCCTTGGAAACATTATACAGGATTGCTATGAGTCCAAACGGATTTGATGGCACTTAACAACAATAGAAAAAGCATGTCCAAAATCCATCTGAACAATTTCTGTGACGCCATGTGGTCAATGACACTGCCCTCCAGATTCTGGGTGTTGGCTGGAGGCCCCTTGGCCCTGGGCTTCATCTCCACCTTCCATACCCATTCTCCTAATCCAACTAAGTGGTAACCTAGCAGGCTGCACTCTTCTGCCCCTTGGGCATGACAGTCCTCTCCCCTCAGCTTTGGGCAGTGGATCTGACCACATGCCCCTGGCACTACAGAATGGTAGCACCATCCTTTGGCACTGAGTTGGTGAACATGTGACTCCTTGAGACCCAGCAGGCCATGACCCCACCCTTTCAGACCCCAGAGATCACAGCCCTGTCTTGTGAGACGGAGGCAGCTCTGTTTGCTATGTTTCTGCTCTCTGGTTCCTGGGGTCTCAGCTTCTCAGTCTCTTGGGCTGGCCTGGCTTCTGCCCTGTTTGTTACTCAGCTCTTTAACTTTACTAGTAAGTGCCCAGAGGCACCTGTGGGTCAACAAGCCTCTTCCCCTAGACAAATGTCTGGAGGCACCCCATTCCGCTAGACAGCTCGTTGGCTCCACGAATTGGCTCCCACACCATTTCACACTGGTCTTTTGGTTCTGCGGCCCCATTTCTCTGCTGCTGCTTCTCACTACCTGTGCCTTCTCCAGTATGACAGCTCTCCTCACTTCCTTTTCAACTCTCACTAAAATTGCCTTTGACATCCATGATTCCACCAGCAGTCTCTTCAAGAAAATTTAGGCTTTTACTGTTAGATGTCTTAACACTCTTTCAGCCTCTGTCTATTGCCCAATTCCCAAACTGCTTCCATGTTTTAGGTATCTTTTACAATAGTGTCTCACTCTTAGTACCAAATTCTCAACTATCTAATAATGCTATACCAGAAATACCATAAATGGATGACTTTAACCAACAGAAATTTATTTTCTCACAGTTTAGGAGGCTAGAAGACCAAATTCAGAGCATTGGGTCTATGCGAAGACTTTCTTCCTCTGTTGACTATGGAGGAAGGGCCTTGTCTCCGTTCACTATCTGTGTTCCTTGGAGGGTCCCAGTGTTCCTTGGAGATCTCCATGTGTCTTGACATCAATCTTCCCCTGGGACTAGGAAGTTCTTAGCATTGGGACCCTGGGTGTAAAGCATACATTCTGCTATCAACATCTCTGCTTGCTTCTTTTTTCTTTTATTTCTTGTAAGATGAAAGGTGATGCAGAGGTGACCTAATCAAGGGTGTTGCATCCCACCCTAATCTCTGTTGAACTGTGAGCTCCACAATTTCTCTGTCTTGGTCACAGTGATGGCTTATACTAGGTGGTCAGTAAATAGTTGCTGTAGCAATGAAGGCATGCATAGAAGAATGAATGAATCTAGCTGGAACTCTGGAACTTAGGTTTCATAGCTAGTGCCTGACTGGTCTTCTAATCTTCTGGGATGGACCTTGTTCATTGGAAAGGAAGTTGTTGTTGTTAGGTGCCATCAAGTCGGTACTGACTCATAGTGACCCTATGTACAACAAACAAAACACTGCCCAGTCCTAGGCCAACCTCACAATTGTTGCCATGCTTCAGATCATTGATGCTGCCACTTTGTCAATCCATCTCATTGGGGGTCTTCCTCTTTTTCTCTGACCCTCCACCTTACCAAACATTATATCCTTCTCCAGCAACTGTTCCCTCCTGACAATATGTCTGAAGTATGAGAGACGAAGTTTGGCCATCTTGGCCTCCAAGGAGCATTCTGGCTGCATTTCTTCCAACACAGATCTGTTGGTTCTTTTGGCAGCCCATGGAACTTTCAATATTCTCCTCCAACACCATAACTCAAAAGCATCCATTCTTCTACCATCTTCCTTATTCACTGTCCAGCTTTCGCATCCATATGAGGTTATTGAAATACCATGGCTTGGGTCAGGCGCACCTTAGTCCTCAAGCTGACATCTTTGTGCTTCAACACTTTAAAAAGGTCTTGTGCAGCAGATCTGCCTAATGCAATACGTCGTTTGATTTCTTGACTGCTGCTTCCATGAGTGTTGATAGTTGATCCAAGAAGAATGAAGTCCTTGACAACTTCAATCTTTTCTCTGTTGATAAGAATGTTGTTTATTGGTCCAGTGGTGAGGATTTTTGTTTTCTTTACATTAAGATGTAATCCGTACTGAAGGCTGTGTTCTTTGATCTTCATCAGTAAATGTTTTAAGTCCTCTTCACTTTCAGGAGGCAAGGTTATGTTATCTGCATATCACAGGTTGTTAATGAGGCTTCCTCCAATCCTGATGCCACGTTTTTCTCCATAGAACCCAGCTTCTTGGATTATTTGCTCAGCATACAGGTTGAATAAGTATGGTGAAAGAATACAACCCTGTCGCACACCTTTCTTAATTTAAAACCGTTCAGTATTCCAATGTTCTGTTCTAACAGCAGCCTCTTGGTCTATGTACGGATTCCTCATATGAGCACAAGCTTGTCATGATCCACACAATCAAATGTTTTTGCATATTCAATAAAGCACAGGTAAACATCTTTCTGGTATCCTCCACTTTCAGCCAAGATCAATCAGACATCAGCAATGATATCCCTCATTCCATGGCCTCTTCCAAATACAGCTTGAACCTCTCTGGAAGTTCTCTGTCAATGTATGCTTGCAGCCATTTCTGTATTACCTTTAGTAAAACTTTACTCGCATGGGATATCAAAGATATTGTCCAATTGGGTCACCTCTCTTTGTAATAGGCACAAATATGAATCTCTTCCAATCAGTCATCCAGGTACTTGTCTTCCAAATTTCTTGTCAGAAATCAGTGAGTGTCCCCAGTGCCGCCTCACTTTCTTGAAAGGTTTCAATTTTTATTCCATCAATTCCTGTTGCTTTGTTCTTTGCCAATTCCTTCAGTGCACCATGGACTTCTTCCTTCAGTATCATTGGTTCTTGATCGTATGCTACCTCTTGAAATGGTTGAACATTACCCATTTCCTTTTAGTACAGTGACTCTGTGTATTTCTTCCATCTTCAAGAGAGGTGCTTTCTGCATCATTCAATAATTTGCCCAGAGAATCCTTCAATAATGAAAGTCGAAGCTTGATTTTTTTCTTCAGTTCCCTCAGCTTGAAAAATGCTAAGTGTGTTCTTCCCTTTTGGTTTTCTGACTCCAGATCTTTGCACATTTTGTTGTAATATTTGATTTTGTCTTCTCAAGTTAACCTTTTAAATTTTCTGTTCAACTCTTGTACCTCCCTCATTTCTTCTATTTGCTTTAGCATCTCTATGCTGGAGAGCAAGTTTCAGTGTCTCTTCTGACATCCATTTTGATCTTTTCCTTCTTTCGTGTCTTCTTAATGACTTTTGGTTTTCTTCATGTATGATGTTCTTGATGTCATCCCACAACTCTTCTGGTCTTCAGTCTTTAGTGTTTAATGTATCAAATCTGTTCTTCAGATGATCTCTAAATTCAGGTGGGATATATTCAAGGTCATATCTTGGCTCTTGTGGACTTGTTTTCATTTTCATCAGCTTCAGTTTGAATTTGCCTATGAGCAATTAATGGTCTGTTCCACAGTCTGCCCCTGGCCTTGTTTTGACTGATGATATGGAGGTTTTCCATTGTCTCTTTCCACAGATATAGTCAATTTGATTTCTATGTATTCCTCTGGTGAGGTCCATGTGTATAGTCGTCTCTTATGCTGTCCAAAGAAGGTATTTGAAATGATCAAATCATTGGTTTTGCAGCATTCTATCATGCATTCTCCAGCATCATTTCTATCACCAAGGCCATATTTTCCAACTACTGATCCTCTCTGCTCCCAACCTTTGCATTCCAATCATCAGTAATGATCAATACATCTTGATTGCATGTTTGATCTATTTCAGATTGAAGAAGTTGGTAGAATTCTTCTATTTCATCCTCACTGGCTTGAGTGGTTGGTGCATAAATTTGAATAATAGTGGTATTAACTGGGCTTCCCTGTAGGTGCATGGATGTTATCCTATCACAGACAGCGTTGTGTCTCATGACTGATCTGGATATGTTCTTTTTGACAATGAATGCAACAACATTCCTTTTCAATTTGTCATTTCCGGCGTAGTAAACCATGTGGTCATCAGATTCAAAATGGCCAGTACCAGTCCATTTCAGCTCACTAATGCCTAGGATATCGATGTTTATGCATTCCATTTCATTTTTGACAATTTATAATTTTCCTAAATTCATACTTCATACATTCCATGTTCCGATTATTAATAGATGTTTACAGCTATTTCTCTTCATTTTGAGTTGAGCCCTGTCAGCAAATGAAGGGCCCACGGGCTTTAATCCCACAGGCTTTACTCCATTTACGTCATCACGGTCAACTCTACTTTGAGGAGCAGCTCTTCCCCAGTTGCATTTTGAGTGCCTTCCAACCTGTGGGGCTCATATTCTGGTACTATATCTGACAGTGTTTCTCTGCTATTTATAAGGTTTTCAGTGACTAAATATTAGGAAGTAATTTGTCACTCTTTCTTCCTAGTCTGTCTTCTTCTGGAAGCTCATCTGAAACCTGTCCACCATGGGTGACCCTGCTGGTTATTTAAAATACCGGTGGCATAGCTTTCAGAATCACAGCAACTCACAAGCCACCACAGCACAACAAACTGACAGATGAGTGGTGGTGGAAAGGAAAGGGACCCTCAATTTTCCAAGGGAAAGTGGGGAGGCATTTTACAGGTTATTCAACATGGGAGTCTACGCCTCATTTATTTCCCTTAAAACAGCTAACAACTGTATTTACATTCTGTGTGAAGGCAGATTTTATATGATTTCTCAGTATTTGTCCTGGGCCTGGCATGTTGCTGTTGTGTATCGTTGAGTCAATTTTGACTCATAGAAACCCTGTATATGGTTTCCAAGGAGTGGCTGGTGGATTTGTGGCCTGGCACAGAGGGGTTAAAAATGCAGATTTTTAAGCCTATGAGACCTGAGTTCAAATTCTACTCTGCAACCTAAAGCTACATGTTATGTTTCATGTCGTTGATTTTCAACTCCTAGTAAACTCATATGACAAAGTAGAACTGCCCCATTGGGTTTTCAAGGCTGTAATCTTAACAGGAGAAGATTGCTAGGTGTTCGTTTCTTAGAGCCACGGTTGTTGTTGTTAAGTGCTGTCGAGTTGATTCTGACCCATAGCAACCCTGTATAGGGTTTCCAACCTTGTGGTTCAAACCGACTTTAAAGCCAAGTGCATTAACCCACAGTGCCACACCAGGACTCACTGAAGCCACTGGGTGAGTTCAAATTGCCAACATTTCAGTTATCAGACTAGCGCTTCACTGTTAACCGTCAGTTAGGCAACTGACTATCTTTCTGAATGCTTATTTCCTCTTCTGTAAAACAAAGATAGAATTCTACACTTTGTAGGCAGATTCTGAAAATTAACTAAAACAATGTCTAGAATGTAGCAAGAGCTTCATATATCATTAATTTTTATCATTAATAGATATCTATCGATAACATGTAATAGGACTAGGTAGTTATCCATTTTACCACTAGGTGTCACCACAGACTTAACTAAAATAGCAGCGCTAGCATTCCTGGTAAGTCTGAACACAAAAGGCTTGAGAGTTGGGAATACTGAGGCCAGAGTGGGACAGTAACTCCCTTAAGGTCATGCAAGCAGCTTGTGGACAAACTGGAGATTCGAATCCAGTCATCCTACTTCCTTCAGGGCCATGGTTTCCCCACAGTTCAGCCCCTTTTGTATATTTGTAAAGGATGTCTGGGTGAATCAGCTAAGTACTTGGCTAATAACTGAAATGTTGGTGGTTGAAAGGCACCTCAGAAGAAAGGACTGGTGATCTACTTCCAAAAGAAGATAGCAAGTGAAAACCCTATGGATCACAGCGTTGCCATGAGTCAATTCAACAGCAGTAAATTACTAATAGGTACATAACTATAATAGTGCTAACTATGAGACAGGCGCTTTATAACATGAACTCATTGAATTCCTCACATGACCGTGTGAGTTATCTAATACTTTCCCAATTTTACAGGTGGGAAAAATGAGGCACAGAGAGAATAATTAACTCGCTCAAGGACACACAGCAAGTAAGTGCAGAGTGAGATAAAATCCTGGCATTCAGGCTGCAGTCTGTGCTGTGCCCGTTTACTTCTTTGGTCAGCTCAGTAGTAAGGTTTCTTGATACATTTAAAAACTTTTGCTCCCACCCAAAAAAAAGCTACACTGTTAACTGATGATATATGGAGGGGATAATAATCAATGTAATGAAACAAGCTATATGAATGGTTGAATGTGAAGCTGATGATGTGCCCTGTAAACTTTCACTCAATCCAAAATAAAAACATTTAATAAAAAAAACCCAAAAAACAAAAAAACTTTTGCTATCACATAGCTTCTTTAGTTAATCAACAAGTAGTTCTTATAGTCATTATAGGTTGAATTTCCTGAATCTAAGTGTTTAGAGTCCTGGTGTGGCACTGTAGGGATAAAGCAAAGGACCGCAAGGTCAGTTGTTCAAAGTCACTAGTCGTTCCTTGGAAACCCTATACTGGGTCTCTGTGAGTTGGAACTGACTTGACATCACTTAAGTCAAAGAAAAAGAAGTTGATTTCCAAAAATGTTAATTATTAAACTAAGAGATGATAAAGGAAAATAGGCATTATAGTGTCAAAATATGTTCTTTGTTGTTTTAGTAGTATAGCTGTTACCTGACTCTGTTGTAGTTCTCTAGTGCTGCTATAATAGAAATCCTCAAGTGGATGGCTTTAACAAACACATTTATTGTCTCACAGTTTTGCTGTTGTTGTTCAGTGCCTTCAAGTCGGTTCTGACTCATAGCAACCCTGTCTAGGGTTCCAAGGAGTGACTGGTGAATTTGAACTGCCGACCCTGTGGTGTGATGCATTATCCCACAGTGCCACAGCAGGATTGCTCTCTTTTGTTGTTGCTAAGCACTGTGGAGTTGGTTCCAACACATAGCGACCCTATATAGGGTTTCCCAGGAGCGGTTGGTAAGTTTGAACTGCCAACCTTGTGGTTCAAACAGACCTTATGGTTGAGTACTTATCCTGCAGTACCACACCAAGACTCTTTCTCATAGTTTGTTGTTGTTAAGTACCATGGAGTCGGTTCCGACTCATAGTGACCCTGTACAGGGTGTCCAAGGCTGTAAATCTTTATGGGAGCAGAAAGCCTCATCCTTCTCCTGTGGAACTGCTGGTAGTTTCCAACTGCTAACCTTGAAGTTGGCAGCCCGACTCGTAACCACTACACTTCTTCTCACAGTTTAGGAGCCTAGAAATCCAAATTCAGAGCACCCAGTCTAGAAGGCTTACTCTCTCTGTCAGCTCCTTTCAGCATCTGTAGGCCCAGCATTTCCTTGGAGATCTCCATGTATCTTGACATCAATCTCTCCCTGGATGTAGGAGTTCCACAGTGCAAGAATCCAAGCTCCAAAGGATGCACTTTACTCCCGGCTCTTATTTCTTGGTGGTAGTAGGGCCCTCTGATCTCTGCTAACTTTTCTCTCCTTTTATCTCTTGTAAAATGAAGGGTGTTGTGGATCACACCCAGGGAAACTCTCTTTACATTGAATAAGGGTCATAATGGGATTAAAGTGTTGCAGCCCACACTTTTATTGGTTTATCATCTCAGATCATGTCATAAGGAATCACTACACAACTGCCACATTTTATCATTACATAACTACTATATCACTGAGACCACAATTTGTCTGTCAGTTTGTTGTACTGTGGAGGCTGTGTTTTTGTGACTCTGGAAGCTATACCAGCAGGTTCATCCATGGTGGAGAAGTTTCAGCTGAACTTCCAGACAAAGACAGACTAGAAAGAAGGAGAGATGGACTACTTACAAATATTTAGTCACTGAAAACCATTTGAAGAGCAGTGGAACATGGTCAGCACCAGATTATTGAATATTGAAATATTGTCAGATATAGTGCCAGAAGATGAGCCCCTCGAGTTAAAAGGTACTGGGGAAGAGCTGCTTCTCCAAAGTAGAGTTAATAGTGATGATGAGAATGGAGTAAAGCCCTTGGGACCGGATAGAGCACAACTCAAATTGAAGAGAACCAGTTGTAAACATCCATTAATAATTGAAACATGTAATTTATGAAGTATGAATCTAGGAAAATTGGAAGTTATCAAAAATGAATTGAAAGGCATAAGCATCAATATCCTAGGCATTGGTGAACTGAAATGGACTGGTATTGGCCATTTTGAATCCGAAAACCACATGGTTTACTAAGCCGGGTATGCCAAATTGAAGAGGAATGGCATTGCCTTCATCATCAAAAAGAACATGTCAAGATCAGTCATGAAGTACAACGCTGTCTGTAATAGGGTAATATCCATACTCCTACAAAGAAGACCAGTCAATACCAAATTTAATATCAAATTTATGCACCAACCATTAAAGTCAGTGATGATGAAAATGAAGAATTCTACCATGATTTTCAGTCTGAAATTGATCAAACATGCTATCAGGATATATTTATTATTACTGGTGATTGGAATGCAAAGGTTGGAAACAAAGAGGAAGGATAAGTATTTAGAAAATATGGCCTTGGTGATAGAAATTATACTGGAAATTTCATGAGAGAATTTTGCAAAAAAATGACTTCTTCATTGAAAATAACTTTTTAAACAACACCGCCAACAATGACAAAGCCGTCGCCGACCATGGTCCAAGCCCAAAGAAAGACAACCGTGCTGCCCCAATGTCAGCAGGAAGTAGCTACGGAAAAATGATCGTCGTCCCTTTTCCCGTGGGCATGGATCATAGAGATGGCCATTCATTTTTCTTGTTTAACCAAAGAGGGGGAAATGTTACAATATCAGGTCCGCCATTTTAGGCTGTACCTTCCGGGTTCTTCCCTCTCCCCTCCATTCAACTCCATTTTGTAATCTTAGGTTTCTGTTTCCCCGCCCTAAGCTACAAGGCATGTAGTTTAAAAGGCAACATGGCTTTTGATAGGCCAGAGCTAAATCACTCCAGCAATGACCACTCTCTTCCTGTTGAACCTATATAAGACCACTCCCTTCCTGTTGAACCTATATAAGACCACTCCCTTCCTGTTGACTCTCTCTTCTTCTTTCTTTTCTTCTGCCTCCTGCCTTCTCTGTCTGGCAGAGGTCACCTTCCTCTTCCTTACCCTGAATAAAAGTCTCTAGACGGGCCATCTGGTGTGCGGTGTGGTTGATGAGTGGCGCCGGGTTGTTTTTTTCCTTTCATTGGAAAAAAAAGATTACTATACACATGAACCTCACCAGATAATATATACAGAAATCAAATAGACAGCATCTGTGGAAAGAGACCATGAAAAAGCTCCATATCACCAGCCAAAACAAGGCCAGGGGCAGTCTGTGGAACAGACCATCAATTGTTCATATGCAAATTCAGATCGAAGCTGAAGAAAATGAAAACAAGTCTACGAGAACCAAAATATGACCTTGAATACATCTTACCTGAAGTTAGAGATCATCTGAAGAACAGATTCCATGCATTAGACACTGAAGAATGAAAACCAAAGAGTTGTGGGCTGACATCAAGAACATCATACAGTAAGAAAGCAAAAGGTCATTAAGAAGACAAGAAAGAAGGAAAAAAACAAAATGGATGTCAGAAGAAACTCTGAAATTTGCTCTCCAGTGTAGAGATGCTAGAGCAAATGGAAGTAAGAAGGTACAAGAGCATTTCAAAATATTTCAAAGGTCAGCTCAAGGAGACAAAGTCAAATGTCATAATGAAATGTGCAAAGACCTAGAGTTAGAAAACCAAAAGGGAAGAACATGCTCAATATTTCACAAGTTGAGGGAAAGGAAGAAAAACTTCAAGCCTAGATTTGCAGTATTGAAGGATTGATCATTGGCAAAGAACAACAACAAACCATTGAGAATCATGACCCAGTCAAGTTGACAACATATTTTGTTGTTTTTCAACAGAACAAAACACTGCTTGGTCCTGCACCATCCTCACAGTCGTTGTTACACTTGAGCCATGTCATTGTGCCAATCCATCTTCTTGGAGGTCTTCCTCTTTTTTTGCTTACCCTCCCATTTTACCATGTATGATGTCCTTCTTTAGGAACTGGTCCCTGATTATGTCCAAAGTATGAAAGATGGAGTCTCACTTTCCTGGTTTCTAAGGAACATTCTGACTGTACTTCTTCTAATACAGGTTTGTTTGTTCTTCTGGTACTACATGGTACTTTTAATATTCTTCTCCATTTTGCTGTTGTTGTTAAGTGCTGTCAAGTCTGTCTGACTCATAGCGACCCTGTCTAGGGTTTCTGAGGAGTGACTGGTGGAATATCCTGCAATGCCATAACTCAGTTCTTCTACGGTCTTCCTTATTCACTGTCCAACTTGCACATGCATATGAGACTATTGAAAATACCATGGCTTAGATCAGGCACACCTTACCTCAAACTGATATCTTTGCTCTTGAATACTTTAAAGGGGTCCGTCTTGTCAGCAGATTTATCCAATACAATACATCATTTGATTTCTTTTTGTTTTTACATTTAAAAAAAAAAAGTGCATTGAGTGAAAGTTTACAGACAAGAAAGCATGTTTTATACTCAACAAATCATATGCTTTGTTTCATCTCAATGATTGCGACCTCCTCCATGCAACAACAGTTGTCCCACTTCCTCCCATGGTTATCCATGTACAAAAATCCTCTCTCACAGTCCTATATATTTGTAGGATATATAAACATATGTATAGATCCTACTCTTCCTCCCATACCCATTCAGCCTGTGTCTCTGTTTATGTACGAAGGTTGTGTATACATCACTATTTACCTCTATTCTGTTTAGCCCTTTTAAATCTCCCTGTATCTTCACCTATCTTCATCATTCTTCTGCCAACCTCCCTATTCTTGTATATTGCCCGTGTCTTCTTGCATATTGCCCTCCCCATCATCTGAGTTAGCATGTGCCTACCTACTTTCAAGCCAGTGAATTATCCTCCCTTCCCTCCCACCCCTGGTAATCATGAAAGAATGTTTTTTTAGTATGAAAACCTTTTCTTAAGTTTTTATAATAATTGTCTTATGCAATATTTGTCCTTTAATGATTCACTTATTTCACTCAGCACAATGTCCTCCAGTGTATCCATGTTATGAGGTGTTTTGCAGATTCATCGTTACTCTTCATTGTTGCATAATTTGCCATTGTGTGTATGTACCAAAGTTTGTTGATCCACTCTTTCATTGATGGGCATTTAGGCTGGCTCCATCTTTTGGCTCTTGTGAAAAGTGCTACAATGAACATTGGTGTGCATATATCTACTTGTGTCCTGACTCTTATTTCTTGTGGGTATATACACCAAGTAGAGGAATTGCTGTTTCATACAGCATTTTTATTTCCAACTTTCTGAGGACGTACCATACCATTTTCCAAAGTGGTTGAACCATTTTACACTCCCACCAGCAATGTAAGAAGGTCCCAGTCTCTCCACACCCTTGCTAGCATTTGTTGTTTTCTGGTATGTTTCTGGTGTGAATTTTGATTCTCTTTGTTATTTTGATTTGCATCTATCTAATGACTCTTCATATGGCACTGTAGGATCAGCAGTTGACTGAAAACCACAAAGTCAGTGGTTCAAACCCACCAGCTGCTCCTTGGAACCCCTATACAGAGTCACAATGAGTCGGAACTAACTCAATGGCACTTAACAACAACAACAACAATGACTAAAAGGTTGGTGGTTAGAGTCCTGGTTTGGCACTATAGGATAAGCACTGGACCGCAAGATCAATTTGAACTTCAAAGCCAGCAGTTCAAATTCACCAACTGTTTTTCAGGGTGGCTATAAATCAGAACGGACTCAATGGCACTTAACAACAACAATAACAACAATTGCTAATGATCATGAATATTTCCTCATATGTTTGTTGGCTGCTTGAATGACTTCTTTGGTGAAGTGTCTGTTCATGTTCATGTCCTGTGCCTATTTATTTACTTACTATCTTTTTCTTGTAGAGGTGTTATAGTTTTCTATAAATTTTAAATGATTAGTCCCTTGTCTGACACGTCATTTAACAACAACAACAACAAAAACCACCCAGATTTCCCAGGCTGTTGGCTCCCTTTTGACTCTTTGGATAATATCTTTTGATACACATAATTGTCTGATTTTTTTAGGAAGACCAAGTCATCTATTTTGTTTTCTGCTGTTTGTGTGTTTTTAGCAATGTTTGATAGTGTATGTCTGCCATGTACTAAAGCCTCTAAGTTTTCCCATTTTTTCATTGTTAATCTTTATAGTTCTAGGTTCTACATTTATGTCTTTATTCCACACTGAATTTGTTTTCGTGTATGGTGTTAGATATGGGTCTTGATCATTCTTCTGAAAATGTGGATTTCCAGTTTTGCCAGCACCATTTGTTGAAGAAATTATCTCTTCACCATTTAATGTGTTTGGGGCCTTTGTCAAAAATCAACTAACTGTATGTGGATAAGTGTACTTCTGGGTTCTCAATTCTGTTCCATTGATCTATGTATCTTGTGTTGTACCAGTACCAAACTGTTTTGACCACTGTGGCTGTATAGCAAAGTTTGAGATCAGTGAGGAGTGGCCTCCAACTTTGGTCTTCTTCTTATGCAGTGCTTTGTTTATCTGAGGTCTCTTTCCTTTCCATATAAAGTTCATAATGTTTTTTTCCGTCTCTTTAAAGAGTGATGTTGGAATCTGGACTGGGATTGCATTATGTAGAGAGATTGCTTTGGGTAGTATTGACATTTTCATAATGTTAAGTCTTCTTATTCATGAGCATAATATATATATATATATACTTTCATTTCTGTAAGTCTCTTTTGATTTCTTATAATATTATTTTGTAGTTTTCTTTGTATAAGTTTTTTGTTTCTCTGGTTAGATTTATTCCTAAGTATTTCTTCTTTTGGGTGGTTATTGTAAATGGTATTTTTTCCTAATTTCCTCTTCAGAACTATCTTTATTAGTATTGAAGAATCCCATTCATTTTTTTACATTGATCTTGTACGCTGCCACTTTGCTGAATCTTTCAATGAGTTCCACAATTTTCTTGCTGAGTCTTTGGGATTTTCTATGTATAGGATCATATAATCAGCAAATAGAATTTTATGTCTTTCTTTGTTGCTTTTTTGTTGTTGTTAAATTAAAGATGCCTTTAATTTCCCTTTCTTGCCTAAAAGCTCTTGCTAAGAATTTCAATACAATATCAAATAGAGTGTAATAAAAGCATCTTTGTCTGGTTCCTTTTCACAAAAGGAGTGTTTTCAGTTTCTCTCCATTGAGGATAATGTTGGCTGTTGGGTTTGTATATACATTCTTAATTAAGTTGAGGATTTTCTTTTCAATTCCTACTTAGTTCAGGGTTTTTTTTAGTCAAGAATGAATGTTGGAGTTTTTCAAATGCCTTTTCTGCATCAATCAATATGATCATGTGGTTCTTTTCCTTTGTTTTATTTATATGGTAGACTGATTGTTTTTCTAATATTGAACCATCCTTGCATCCCTGATATGAATCCCACTTGGTCATAATGTGTTTTGTTTTTTTATGTGTTATTGAATTCTATTGATTATGATTTTGTTGAGAATTTTTGCAACTCAAAAATCATGAGGGATATTTATTGTTCTATAATTTTCTCTTTTAGTGATGTCTTTGCCTGGTTTTGGAATAAAGATTATAATTGCTTCATAAAATGTATTTGGGAATTTTCCATCCTTTTCTATGTTCTGGGATAATTTGAGTAGAATTGGTGTCAGCTTTTCTCTGAATGTAGAATTCACCAGTAAAGCTATCTGGGCCTGGACTTTTCTTTTGTTGGGAAAAGTCTTTTCTTTTCAATTTCTTCTTGTGCTATAGGTCTGCTCAAGTTTCCCATCTCACTCTATGTTAGTTTAGGTAGGTCATGTTTATCTAAAAATGTATCCATTTCTTCAAGATTTTCAAATTTATTGGAGTATAATTCTTCAATGTATTCTATTATTTCTTTTATTATCATTGGTTCCATTGTGGTGTTACTCATATAATTTCTTATGTGTGTTATTTGCATCTTCTCCTTTTCTTTTGTTAGATTTGTCAATTTTAGTAATCCTTTCAAAGAACCAACTTCTTGTCTTGTTGATTTTTTCTATTGTTTTTCTGTCCTCTAATTAATTTATTTCTGCTCTAATCTTTATTATTTCTTTTCTTCTGATGACTGTATGCTTGCCTTATTGGTATTTTTCTAATCATTAGAGACATTGTGTTAATGTATTGATTTTGGTTCTTTCTTCTTTTGGCTGTGTGCATTTATTGCTATAAATTGCCCTCTAAGCCATGCTTTTGCTATGTCCCAAAGGTTTTATGTTTAATTTTCATTCTCATTTGAGTCCAGGTATTCTTTATTTCATTTTTTATTTGTTGTATTACCTAGTAATTTTCCAGCAGGTTGTTATTCAGTTTCCATGTGTTTGATTTTGTTACATTGATCTTCCTATTGTTGATTTATAATTTTATAGCATTATGATTTGAAAAGATGCTTAATTTATTAAGGCTTGCTTTGTAGCCTAACATATGGTCTATTCTGGAGAATTTCCATGTGCACTGGAAAAAAAGGTGTATTGTGTTATTGCTGAGTTGAGTGCTCTGTATAAATCTTTGATGTCAAGTTAGTTGATTGTGTTATTTCATTCTTCTGTGTTTCTATTGAGTTTCTTTCTAGTTGTTCTGTCTTTCATTGAAAGTGGTGTATTAGAATTTCCTACTGTTATTGTAAAGGACGTCATTGTTCTTCAACTATCAACACTCATGAAAGCAGCAGTCAAGAAATCAAATGATATATTACATTAGGCAAATCTGCTGCACAAGACCTTTTTAAAGTGTTGAAGAGCAAAGATGTCAGCTTGAGGACTAAAGTGTGCCTTGCCCAAGCCACGGGTCAGTAACCTCATATGCATGTGAAAGCTGGACAATGAATAAGGAAGACTGTACAAGAATTGATGCTTTTGAGTTATGGTGTTGGAGGAGAATGGGCTGCCAAAAGAACCAGCAGATCTGTGTTGGAAGAAGTGCAGCCAGAGTGCTCCTTGGAGGCTAAGATGGCCAAACTTCATCTCTTATACTTCGGACATATTGTCAGGAGGGACGAGTCACTGGAGAAGGATATCATGTTTTGTAAGGTGGAGAGTCAGAGAAAAAGAGGAAGACGCCCAACGAGATGGATTGGCTAAGTGGTAGCATCCCAGGGCTGGCCAGGGCCAACTCTGAAAATCTGGAGCAGGGCCCACCAGAATAAGGTTAATGTGGACAGCTTCCCTCTTTCAAATTGGGACGCACAACCATAGCACTCACCTCTATGCAGATCTGATTGCCAGGAGAGTGGGAGCTTCTCTGGGGGCCAACCTCACCTCTGGAGCTTTCTTGGTTCCCAATGTTGGTGGGGAAAAAATTGCATCAATGTCTTGACAAGCCACAAGTATGTTTCTACTAAGCTGATAACTTTTCTTGTCTCTGAAGTCACTCATAAAACCTCAAGATGGTCACTGGCTCAAGATGGTCATTTGTCTGGTCACTGGCTCATATCACAAATTTCTCCTTATTTTGTCCTGTCTGCTCAGCTCTCCCTCCTAATAAGCATTCAGTCCACTTCTCTATCACTTCAACTGAAGTTTAGAGTTCCAGATTATCATCTGTATCTGTTTCATTTGTTTATCCATATCTTTGTTGTAGAGGGTCCGTATAGCATCTCTGCCTAGTCCGCCATCTTGCAGCTTAATTTCATCATTTTAAAAATCTTTTTATTGTGAATTGAATGAAGGTAAACAGACAACATCATCAGCCTTACTTTCAACTAATCATACACTCCCTTCCCTGTAACAACAGTTATCCTGCTTCTACCCCATGGTTTCCCTTTTACAGCTTATTTTTCACAAATGAACAAAACAAAAATATTTGATGTACACATACAATATATACACACATACATGTGTGTGTATATATTAATTTTGATGTCCAAAGAGCACATTTTGTGAGCCAGCCTCCTGTCCACTGGCACACAACCTTTCTCAGAGTATGGGCCTAGAGTCTTCAGCTATTCTTTGTATGCTGTTGCCTTTGCCCCATCACTGCTGTCACCGCTTTTCTGGGTAGGATCTCGCATTCCACTCATGCTCTTCCCACTTGATGTTCCTGAAATGAAAGATTAGCTACTTCCCCCTTTTAGTTAAATGCACCTTTTACTATTACATTTGTGACAAATGCAATTAACCATAACAACAATAACTCACAATTGAATCATAAAATCCTATCACCATTATCCCACATCCCTCTCACTAGCTCCATCTGGAAAAGAGGAAAACTATTAGCCCACTCATTCTGAAACTAAGCACACTCTGAAAGTTTGTAAGCCAGCCACTTCATGCCTTTATAGCCCCCTATTTTTGGTAGCCAATGTCTATGTTGCCCATCCCTGTTAATTTAACCCAATGCATTGAGAAAACAAGCTTGATCCTTGATATGAAGAATCCTTCCATTTTGGTTGGAATTTTGAGCAATTGGATCCACAAACAAAGGTCCAGTTCATCAAATTGTAGCAATTCACTCTTGCACCCAGTATCAAACTTCTTTATCTTTATCTGATTGAGTTCTGGTTAGTTAGCCATCCAGCTAGGTCAAATAGGTATTATCTGCAAGTTTGGGGGTTTTCACATGCCTCCTCCCACTTCAGACCAGCTGGCCACTTCACTCTCAGCTCTAGCCCTCAGTGGTTAAGTCAGTGTCCATGGGCTCAGGAGTTTATTATCTCCCCAAGCTTCAGAACAGCCAGCCCTTCCTTGTCTCTCTCTCTCTCGCTCTCATCTCAAGGTAACATTGCCAATGGAACATGGCCAAATTCAGCTCAAGTCTTCATTATTGCACTTCCCCCATTTCCACTCATAAGTAAATGAAGGCAGTCACCAGCAAGCATACTAGACTGCTTGTGGGTTCCCTTTTAGTTTCGGTCTTATAAGGGGGTTTTCCTTAATGGGCTGACTTTTTTTTGCCTTGATGGCTCCAAGGCAAACAGCTTGCTTGATATTCTAACAGCCAAAACAGTCTGCTTTTTTTTTTTTTTTTTTTTTTTCTCTGATGGTCTTTCTTTCAAAAAGCATCTTCTGTTCTTTCAGTCTGCATGTTTTTTCAAGCAGGAATGTCCAACCTCAGAAGGTTCTGAGTGGAACTCAGGAGTCTACCTAAGGCCTCATACTTCACAAAGGCTAAACAAGAAACCTATTTCCCTGGGAAATTTTTAATTTACCCTTTAGATAATCCAATCAGTGTTAGGCTGAAGACAGACTTACAAATGTTCTGTAATCATAATTTCCAATATTCATTTCTATCACACTTCAATACTTATTTTACAATAGTAGGCAGTAGAAACCAATATCCACAAGACAGTCAAGACCCTAAACATTTTCCTCCTGCCTTTATCCTTTCAGACTATGTTTTGATTCTTGTATCACAGAGCACTGTTGTTCCAACGTTGTATCAATTCTATCATTTGATTTCTTGATTGCTTCTCTCATGAATGTTAATTGTGAATCCAAGAAAAATGAAGTCTTTGATAATGTCAATCTTTTCTCCTTTTATAATGATGTTATTTATTGGTCTAGTAGTAAGGATTTTTATTTTCTTACATTGAAGTACAACTCATACTGAAAGCTGTGGTTTTTGATCTTCATCAGTAAGTATTTTAAGCCCTCTTTGTTTTCAGTGAGTAAGATTGCATCATTTGCATATTGCAAGTTGTTAATGTCTTCCTCCAATCCTAATGTCATGCTCTTCTTCATATATTTCAGCTTCTCAGATTATTTGCTCAGCATACAGAGTGAATAAGTATGGTGAAAGAATACAGTCTTGAGAACACCTTTCCTGATCTTAAGCCTTTCAGTGTTCCCTCATTCTGTTCAAATGACTGCCTCTTGGTCTATGTACAGGTTTCTCATGAGCACAATCAAGTGTTCTGGAATATACATTCTTTACAGTGTTATTCATAGCTTGTCATGATCCACATAGTTGAAAGCATTTGCATAGTCAATAAAGCACGGGTAAACATCTTTCTGGTATTCCCTGCTTTCAAAAAAGTTCCATCTGACATCACCAATGATATCCCTATTTGCACATTCTCTTCTGAATCCAGCTTGAACTTCTGGTAATTCCCTTTCAATGTACTATTGCAGCCATTTAAAAATTATCTTTAGCAAAATTTTACTTGTACATTAATGTTATTATAGATATCTCTTCCAATCAAGTGTCCAGGAAGCTGTCTTCCAAATTTCTTGGCATAGATGAATGAGTGCCTCCAGTGCTGCATCAGTTTGTTGAAAGATTTCAGTTTGTATTCCATCAGTTCCCAGAGCTTTGTTCTTTGCCAATGCCTTCAATGCACCTCAGATGTCTTCCTTCAGTACAATTGGCTCTTGATCATATGCTACCTCTTGAAATGGTACAAGAGGTAGCATATGATCTTGTTGGTATAGTCTTCTTTTGTTGCTTTCTGCATTACTCAATATTTTCCCCATTGTTGTTGCTGTTGTTCAGTGCCATTGAGTTGGTTCCGACTCATAGCAACTCTGTACAGAGTTTCCAAAGAGCAGTTGGTAGATTTCAATATTGCAAGTCAAGACTTGAATTTTTTCTTCAGTTTTTCTACTTTGAGAAGGCAGTTCTTCCCTACTCATATTTTGAATCCTTTCCACCCTGAGAGTCTCATCTTCCAGCACTATGCCGACAATATTCTGGTGTAACTCCACTGCACGTAACCACCACCACCACCATTCAGTATTCTGATGTACCTGACAGTATCCCATTGCTATTCATAAGGTTTTCAGTGAGTAACTTTCTGAGGTGTAGTCTGCCTCTTCTTTTCAGTCTATCTTAGTCTGGAAGGTCAGCTGAAACCTGTCCACCATGGGTGACCCTGTTGGTATTTAAAGTGCCAGTGGTATAGTTTCTAGCATCACAGCAACATGCAAGCCACCACAGTATGACACACTGAGAGTCAAGTGGTTGACACTTATTTTGGAGGGATATAGTTCAATCTGTGACAATTATGTAACTCCAAACTTGCCATCTGGTTCTGTATGAATTCCATGAATGGAATTACCAGCAAAAGCAGGATTTGAAGGAGAGATGAAAGGGTAATGGGCTAGTCTTTCATCCAGTCATTTACTCAGTCATTCATTCAACAGTTATTGTCTCCTCTTCCCTGTCAGGCCCCATCCTGGGCTCTACATAAAAATGAGACCTGCCCTCAAGGAGTTTAAAGTCTAGTGGGGGTTGACAGACATAGGGGGGGAAACCCATTGTCATTGAGTCGATTCTGACTCATAGCAATCCCATAGGACAGAGTAAAACTGCTACGTTTCTGAGGCTATAAATCTTTACAAGACTAGACAGCCTCCCCTTTTTCCTGCTGGTGGATTTGAACTGCGAAGCTTGTGGTTAGCAGCCCAATGATTAATCCACTGTGCTGCTAGGGTTCCATGAGCATAAGAAATGCATAAAAATTATCATTGCTTCTTACCCATCACCCCAGATTCACTTCTACATCCCCAGATTCACTTCTGTCTCCCCCATGCCTAGCACAGAGTGTGGTGAAGGAATGTCAAATCATCATGGAGGAGGCAGCACTTGACCTGGATGTAACTTTGGAGACTGGTGAGGATCCTGAGACGTGAAGACAAAGGAGTGAATGGGTTGTTCTAGAAGGACCATTTTGGCTGTTGGGTGGAAGATGATGGCTCTGGGAGAGGCTGGAGGTAGGAAGACTAGTGAGGAGGTTGGGAAAGGGTCCAGAGGAGAAGCGATATGGCCTGTACCATGACTTTGGCTATGGGGACAGAAGATGCCAGAAGGTATCTAAGAGAGATGGATAAACCTGGGGAGTGTGGAGCAAAAGAGAGCAGGTAGAATCAGGGGTGAGCTGGGGTTGTCTGATGGATGGGAAGACCTTGGCATGAACAAAGTTTCAGGACAGAAACAACTTCCTGGCTTCTCAAACTAATGCCCGGCTTTGGTGGTGGCATTACCATTACTGAATTTTGAGGGTGGAGCAGTCTTGTTGGTGGTTGTAAAGGGAGTTGGCTATGAGTGGGAGACTCTGCCTCACCTCTTCCAGGTGCTTCTTGTGGGAGGGAGAGGACCACTGAGGTCTTGTCAACACCCAGACCCAACACAAAAGTTACTATCAGATGGACTGTCCCCAGAATGAACTTTCCAATCCTTGTTCAGAAGAATATGTAATTTGCCATGGTTTGGTAGGTGTCCTTCCTCCATTTTTCATTTTTGATATTTTGAAATACAGCATATGTGCAGTAATAAAGCCATCTAATCTTAAAGTTAGGAATGGTAGTGGTGTAATGGTTAAGCACTTGGCTGAAAGGTTGATAGTTCAAAACTACCCAATAGCTTCATGGGAGAAAGACCTGGTGATACGCTCCTGTAAAGATTATTGTTTGTTGTTGTTAAGTGTCGTTGAGTCAGTTACAAGTCATAACAACTCTGTGTAGGGTTTCCGAGGAGTGGCTGGTAGTTTTGAACTGCTGACATTGCAATTCAAACTGGCCTTGTGGTTCAAATTGACCTTGAAGTTTAGCGCATTATCCTGCAGTGCCACACCAGGACACCTAGAAAACCCTATGAGGAAGTTTTACTCTGTCAAATGGGGTAGGAATTGACTTAAGAGCACCTAACAACTACAACAACAATCGGAATCTGAAGGTATAGCTATAGATGAAGTTTTACCTATTGTCACTCAGCTTAAGATATAGACCTTTTCCAGGACTCTAGAAAAGTCTTTGCCCCTTTCCATTTCTACCATTCCTTCTAACCCCGGTAACTACTATTCTGATTTCTATCATCACATGTTGGAGTCCTGGTGTGGCACTGTGGGTTAATGCGCCAGACAGCAAAGCTGTTTGAACTGCAAGGTCAGCAGTTCAAGCTCACCAGCTGCTCCTCGGAAACCCTATACAGTGTTGGTATGTGTCAGAACCAACTCGACGGCACTTCACAATAACAACAACAGCAATCATCATACATTAGTTTTGTTTGCTTTTGAATTTTACATGAATGGAATCATACAGTACAGTATTATTATTTTGTGTCTGGCTCCTTTTAATCAACAATTTTTGTTGTTGTTTGCATCAGTAGTTTGTCCCTTAATGTGTAAAACATAGTATTCCATTAGGTAGTATACTCCAGTTTGTTCTCCTGCTGTTGGACATTGGGCTACTTCCTAGTTTGATGTTAGGTGCTGTAGAATTGGTTCCAACTCACAGCAACCCTGTGCACAACAGAACAAATACTGCCTGGTCCTGCATCAGTCTCACAATTGCTATTAGGCTTGAGTACATGGCTGCAGCCACTGTGCCAACCCATCTCATCTGGGATCCTCTCTTTCACTGACTCTCCACTTAGCCAAGCATAATGTCCTTCTTTAAGAACTGATCCCTCCTGATAATATGTCCAAAGTATGAGAGATGAAGTCTCAACGTCCTGGCTACTAAGGAGCATTCTGACTGTACTTCATCCGACATAGATTTGTTTGTTCTTCTGACACTCCATGGTGCTTTCATGTTCTTCTCCAATACTCAAATGCATCAATTCTTCTATGGTCTTCTTTATTCATTGTCCAACATTCACATGCATATAAGACTATTGAAAATACCATGGTTTGGGTCAGGTGTACCTTATCCTCAAACTGATTATCTTTTAAGAGGTCTAGTGTAGCAGATTTGCCTAATGCTATACATCATTTGATCTCTTGACTGCTGCTTCCCTGAGTGTTGATTGTTGATCCTAGTAAAACGAGGTCTTTGACAATTTCAATCTTTTCTCCATTTATCATGATGTTAGTTATTGGTCCAGTAGTGAGGATTTTTGTTTTCTTTACATTGAGGTGCAATCCATACTGAAGGATGTGGTCATTTATCATCATCAGTAAATATTTTAAGTCCTCTTCACTTTCAGCAAGCAAGGTTGTATTACCTGCATATTGCAGATTGTTAATGAGTCTTCCTCCAATCCTGCTGCCACATTTTTCTTCATATCATCCAGCTTCTCAGATTATTTGCTCAGCATACAGGTTGGATTGTTGTTGTTAAGTGTCGTAGATTTGGTTCCGACCCATTGCGACCCTTTATAGGATCTCCAAGGAGCACTGGTGAGGTTGAACCATCGACTTTGTGGTTCAAATGGACATTGCAGTCCAGCGCAGTGAAAGCCCTGGGAACACTTTTCCTGTTTTTAAGCCATTCAGTGTGCCCTTGTTCTATTCGAGTGACTGCCTTTTAATCTACATACAGGTTCCTCATAAGCACAATCAAGTGTTATGGAATACTCATTCTTTACAACATTATCCACAGCTTGTCATGATCCACACAGTCAATTAAGCACAGGTAAACATGTTTCTGGTATTCTCTGCTTCCACTCAAGATCCAGTGGAAGGACATCAGTAATGACATCCTTAGTTCCATATCCTCTTCTGAATCTGGCTTGAGTTTCTGGCAGTTTCTCACTGATGTACTGTTACAGCCCTTTTTGAATTATCGTCAACAAAATTTTACTTGCATGCGATATTAATGATATTGTTTGATGATTTCCACATTCCCTTGGGTCACCTTTGTTTGGAATGAACCCAGGTGTGGATTTTTTCCAATCTATTGACAAGACAGCTATTTTTCAGATTTCTAGGCATGGATGAGTGAATGTCTTCAGTGCTGCATCAGTTTGTTGAAAGATTTCAATTTGTATTCCATCAATTCCTGGAGCCTTGTTTTTGCCAATACCTTCAGTACAGCTTGAACTTCTTCCTTCCATTCCATCGGTTCTTGATCATATACTGTATCTTGAAATGGTTGAACACTGATCATTTCTTTTTGGAACATTGACTTCTTTAATGGTCTCTGCATCATTCAATATTTTGCCCATCGAATCCCTCAATATTTCAAGTCAAGGTTTGAATTTTTTCTTCAATCCTTCAGTTTGAGAAATGAGGGAAATGTTCTTCCCTTTTGGTTTTCTAACTGCAGATCTTTCCACATGTCATTATAATACTTTACTTTGTCTTCTAAAGCAGTTCTTTGAAATTTTTCTGTTCAGCTCTTTTACTTCCTCATTTCTTCCATTTGCTTTAGAATCTCTGTGCTAGAGAGCAAGTGTCAGAGTCTCTATGGCATCCATTTTTCTCTTTATTTTCCATTTGAATTACTATAAAGTTCCTGTGGATATTCTTGTGCAAGTCTTTTTTGTAGAGTAGGCACTCACTTCTCTTGGATAAATAAATATCTAGGAGTGGAAATTCTAGATCATAATATAGGTGTATGTTTAGATTTAGCAGGAAGCACCAGTTTACCAGAGTGGTTGTACCATTTACTCTCCCACCAGCAGTGTGCACGGGTTCAGTTGCTCCATATCCTTGTTAACACTTTCATCTCTTTTTTTTTTCCTAAACAAGAGTTTCCACTACAAGTCTCCTCTCTTATCTCTAGATTTGGATGTTCTGAATGACTGGCCTGGGTATTTCTAACCCGTGAATAGCAGGATGGTTGTTTGAGTTTCAACTAGAGGAGGAATGGACAGCTGCTTAACTCAGATGTGATCCCTGAATCTAGGGTGGTCACCTTGTGACCATGAGCATGAAAGAAATATGAGGGCAACAGAGGACAAACATGGAAAGAATCTAGGTGTTTGATGACATTGACAAGCCACTCAATTAGCCTACCATAGAGCCACCCACCATCACTCAGCTTAAAAGTCAACTGATTTTTCAAACTCAATTAGTTTAGAACTTTTGAGAACTTACAACATAGAGGTCCATAACCTTCCTCATCCAAATACCTGATGGTCCTAGCTTTGTCCGCTTCTGACCTTGCCTCTCTAAGCAGCCAGCCTTGCTGAGTATTCTCTCCTTTGTGAGATTTCATGATCTCCTGGTCCTCCTCTGACTGCTTTTTAACCTCCTGTCCTGGATCCTCCTCCTCTGCCCACTTTTCTATCCTCTCTGCCTTGGGGTCTCATTCAGAGCCATGCTTTTACATAGCATCTGTGTGTTGATGATACAGAAATATGTATCTCTGCCCCCAACTTTTGAAATCCTGTCTCATATAAAACTGCCTACCACCCTCTTCACCTAAATGCTACTCAAGTATTTCAAACTTAACTTTTCAAAACCAAACTCTTGATCTTCCTGCTCAAATAATATTTTCTTCAGGCTTCATGATGTTCATCAGGAGCTCTTTCACCCCTTCATTGTTGTTGTTATTAGGTGCCATTGAGTCAATTTTCCACTCATAGTAACCTCTAGTGTCAAAGTAGAACTGTCCCAAAAGGTTTTCTAAATTGTAATCTAGTGGCTCAGTTGTTAAACACTTGGCTGCTAACCACAAGGTTGGTGACTGAAACCCACCAGCTGCTCTGAGGGAGAAAGGTGTGGCAGTCTGCTTCCATAAAGATTCCAGCTTTGGATCAGATGACCTGTCTAAACTAAACCACCAGCTGCTCCTTGGAAATCCTATACCGGTTTGCTAAGAGTCAGAATCACCTTGAAGGCACTTAACAATAACAACAAACCAAATCAAAATGAAATGAAATTCACTGTTCCTCAGCCAATTCCAACTCATAGTGACCCTGTGTAAGGTTTTCCAAGGCTATAGATCTTTACAGGAGCAGAAAGCCTCCTCTTTCTTCCAAGGAGCTGCTGGTGGGTTTGAACTGCTGACCTTGTGATTAGCAGTCCAGTGATGATCCTGCAGTGCCACCAAGGCTCCTATAATAAAGAGCATACTACTCTGGAATAAAAAGGGACATGCTCTTGATATATGTTATAACATGAATGGATTTCAAATGCATTTAGAGAAAGAAGGAGTCCTGGGTCAGCACTGGACTGCTAACCACAAGATGGGCAGTGCAAACTTGAAAAGCCTTTATAGGGTCGCCATGAGTTGGAACGAAGCAAACACTTAATAACAACAAGAGAAAGAACCCAGACTCGAAAGGTTACAATAGGGACAGAAAAGGGATCCGTGGTTGCTCAAGGGGAAGGTTGGACAACAAAAGGGCAGAAAAGGAATCTATTGTAGCCATGGAAACCGTATGTAGCAGTTCTACTCAATTCAATAAATTGGAGTCAACTTGATGGCAATATTTTGCAGGAGGAGGTTAATCTTTATGAAAGCAAATCACCAGTCTTTCTTCTGTAGAGCTGCTGGATGGGTTTGAACCACCAGCATATCAGTTAGCAGCTGGGTGCCTGATGGTTGTTTCACCAGGCTCCTACCGCTTCTTTACCCAATACTAAGTCCTAGTTGTTAATGCTGACATCTCCACCACCAACCCACAGAGAATTCTGCCTCCTTTACTTCTTACCCTCCTCCAGTCATTATCCTGTCTGAGTCACCACTGTTTTGTGGCTGGAAAACAGCAACAGCCTCTAACTCTCTCTTTCCACACTACTCCCAAGTGCATTCCAAGCTATGCAACCAGGGCGACCCTTTAGGAATCTAAATCTGATGAAAATGATGTGTCATCATTATCACTATCAAATTGATACCAAATCCATAGTGCTCCCTGCCTACTCCCTGTCCACGTCTTACCCTCACTCTGCCCTTTCCCACCTTCACATCTGGGACTTTCTACCTAGAATTGTTTTCCCCTTCACTCTTTCCCCTCGTCTTGTACCTGCACAGCTCTGAGTTCTCTCATTGGTCTCTCAGCCGAAATGCTTTCTTCCCAAGGAGCTCCTTCCTTTGCTCTACAGTAACCAAAACCAAATCAGTTGCTGTTGAATCAATCAATTCCTATACACGGTCACTTCATATGTGTCAGAGAACTGTGCTCCATTGAGTGTTCAAGGACTGGTTTTTCATAGATTGCCAGGCCTTTTTTCCAAGGCATTTCTAGATGAACTTGAACTTCCAACTTCCTGGCTATTAGCTGAGCGTATTAAGTGTGGGCAGCATCAGGGAGTCCTCACTCTACATTGTTATTGGCTGCCATTGAATCAGTCCTGACTCCTGGTATAATGGGATTTGAACTGTTGTAATCCTTAGGGTTTTCATTGGCTGATTTTCAGAAGCAGTTGTCAGGCTTTTTTCCTAATCTATCTTAGTCTGGAAGCTCTCCTAAAATCCGTTTGGCCTGAACTTTTGCTTATGGATGCAGTTGCTCAAAATTCCAACTGGAATGGGAAGGATTCTTCCTATTAAGAAACAAGATTGTTTCTTCAGTGCACTGGGTTAATTGTTGTTGTTGTTATGTGCTCTCGAGTCGGTTCCGACCCATAGCGACCCTGCATAGGGTTTCCAAGGAGCAGCTGGTGAACTTGAACTGCTGACCTTGCAGTTCAAACTAACTTTGCAGTCCAGTGCATTAACCCACAGAGCCACACCAGGACTCCACTAGGTTGATAGGGATGAGCAATTTAGACAGTGGATATAAAAAAAGGTGGGTCGGGGGGACTAAAAAGGCATGAAGTGGCTGCTTACAAGATTTCATGAGTGTGTTTAGTTTCAGAATGAGTGGGTTAAGGTAGAATCCCCACCGAATAGTTTTTCTCTTTTCCCGATGAATCTAATGAAAGGGGATGGGGGTGATGGTGATAGGATTTTATGACTCACTTGTGAGTAATTGTTGTCAGGATTGTGATTGCCACAACTGTAATTGTAGAAGATGCTTAAATAAAAGGGGGAAGTAGTTAATCTTTCATTTCAGGAACAGAGGACCCCAGGGACATCAAAAAGGAAGAGCATGAGTGGAGCTGAGATCCTACTTACAAAAGGAGCAACAGCAGAGGTGGTGGCAGACAGAGGTGGAGAGACAGATAAGTTGAGGATTTTCTTGTTTTACATGTGTACATCAAATATTTTTGCTTTGTTCATTTGTGAGATATAAGATGCAAATGAGAAACCACAGGGACGAAGTAGGATAACTTGCTGCAAGGAGGAGATTCTAATCTTTGAGATGAAACAAAGTATATAATTTGTTGAATGTAAAGGTGATGATCTTGTCTATACACCTTCAGTCAATTCACAATAAAGTTTAAAATAAAATAAAATAACACCTGTTAAGCATCATGGGCTCTGGTAGCGTAGTGGTTACGACTCGGGCTGTGAACCGCAAGGTCAGCAGTTCGAAACTACCAGCTGCTCCGCGGGAGAAAGATGAGGCTTTCTACTCCCGTAAAGATTTACACCCTCGGAAACCCTGTACAGGGTCGCTATGAGTCGGTTCCGACTCCACGGCACATAACAACAACAACAACAAGCATCATAGCTACACACAAGCCTCCAGTGGCAGGCGTGGAGTGGCAGAGCATGAGCTACATTGGCTGGGACTTGAACCTGGGTCTCCAGCATTGTTGTTATTTGCCACTGAGTCTATTTTAACTCATACGTACCCCACATATGCAGAGAACTGTTCCATAAGGTTTTCAAAGCTGTGACCTTTCAGAAACTGATTAGGCCTGTCTTCTGAAACCTGTCTGGTGGGTTTGAATCGCCAACCTTTCAGTTAAGTCTCATTAACTGCTTGACTTGAGTCCTGGGGTGGCGCTGTGGGATAATGCATTGGACCACAAAGTTGGTGTGAACTGCAAGGTTGGCAGTTCAAATTCACCAGCAACTCCTTGGAAACACCTATACAGGGTCGCTATGAGTCGGAACCAACTCAACAGCACATAACAACAACAACTGCTTGACTAGGAATTGAATCCAGGTCCCCCACATTGCTGTTGTTAAGTGCTGTCAGGATCACTGACTCTGTTCAGATTCATAGAGATCCTGTATAGGGAAGGTTTCCAAGGCTTATCATACAGTGCCTAACCAGGACTCCTGCATAGAAGATAGAAATTCTTATCACGGAGCCAGTACTGTCCCCTTCACCCTACATTAATCCTGTTAATTTCTCATAACACTCTTAAATTTTCTCCCATAGCACTTCTTCTTAAGAGTCTTATTTATATACTGATTTGATTAAATGCATATGAGGGTAATAAAATATTGTTACTAGGGTTCCAGTTCATACATGCATGAGTTTATACCAAATGTGTTTAAGCATGTCACTGCAAATTTACAGACAAGTTTTCTCAGTAACACTCTTGTCTTAGTCATGTTAGGGTGCCTTCAAAGAAAAAGAAAGGTGCAATCAAAACAGTGGCTTCCAAGGGGATTGCTAGGCCAGTTAAATTCAAGGCAGAGGTCAACTCAGAATATTATGGAAACTGCTTTTTCGGAGTCCCAAAAGGGCAATCTTGATAGATTTTCTTGGACACAGGATGATCATAGGACTTATTATGAATTTTTAAGAAAGTGGAAAACTGCATTGGTGAGAAAAAGGCCGGTAAATTTGCTTGGAGGCATTTTTTTCCATTACAAGCATGGACTTAAAAACATTCTCTGAGGGCAGCAAGGGAAACCTTATCCCATCCACTCTATATCCCTGAGCTTGTCCCTTCAGATTTCTATTACCCAAATTCAAAGAACATTTCAAAGGAACACGATTTGAATCCCTCAAGGATGTGAAAACTGCTGTTGTGAAATGGTATAAATTGAAGAGCACAGAATTCTTCAAGGTGGGGTTAGAGAGATGGAAACACCACCTTCAGAAGTGTATAGACCTAGATGGAGGTTTTAGCAAGAAAAAAATAGCTTCACAGTTTTGGTATCTTTAATAAAGGTTTCTATGATTTTGCAGCAGTACTTTTTGACATACCCTTGCATAGTGATTATTTTCCTTTGCATAGTGATGACTTTTCCTCTTCTTCACCACCCCCACCCCACCAGCCCTCATTAGACTGTCTTGAGGTCAGAAACAGTGCCTATGTCACCCTCTAGTCTACTTTCTGCCTTGAGCACTGCACTTGTCACATGGCAAGTGGTCAAGAAATGTGCTTAGTGACTATATTAATGCACTCACTTATTTCCCATAAAAAACCTGGGTAAGCGAAGAGAGTAACCCAAAACCAGTTGCCACCAATGGATCTGAAGCACACACAACAGCAACCAGAGGGTTTCCAAGGCTGTAATCATTATGAAGTCAATTACTCCATCTTTCCCCAGGAATGCAGTTTTCAATCACCAAGCTCTCAACCACAGAGCTACCCGACAAGTGCAGTGGAGATTCGAGGACCCTGTATAGGGTTTCTGAGGCTGTAAATCTTTATGGGAGAAGAAAGCATCATCTTTCTCCTTAGGAGTGGCTGGTGGATTCAAACCGCTGATTTTTGTGGTTCACAGTTCCATGCTTATTCTACACATCAGGACTCAGTGACCCTATGTCGTTGTTAAGTGTCTCATGTTGTTGTTATTGCTAAGTACCATCGAGTCGGTTCGGATTGTAGCGACCCTGTATAGGGTTTCCAAGGAGAGGATGGTGGGTTTGAACGATTTACCATGCGATGACCCTACAGCGCCACACCAGGATTCCACACCAGCGAGTTGCTGTTAAGTGCTGTCAAGTCGGTTAAGACTCTAGCAAATCTACATAGGGTTTCCGAGGAGCAGCTGGTGGGTTTGAACCACTGATCTCATGGTTAGCAGTTCATTGCTTATCCTACAACGCCACACCAGGACTCCACAAGGGAGTTTCTTTCTTCTCTTTCTTAGATGCTGCCGAGTTGGTACCGACTCTTAGGGACCGTATGCACAACAGAACGAAACACTGCCCGATCCTGGGCCAACCTCACTATCGTTGCCACGCTTGAGCCCACTGATGCTGCTACTTTGTCAATTCATCTCGCTGGGGGTCTTCCTCTTTTTCTCTGACACTCCATCCTACCAAACAGGATATCCTTCTCCAGCGATTGGTCCCTCCTGACAATATGTCCGAAGTAGGAGACATGAAGTTTGGCCATCTTGGCCTCCAAGGAGCACTCAGGCTGCACTTCTTCCAACACAGATCTGTTGGTTCTTTTGGCAACCACGATGCTTTCAAATGGTTTGCCTGAAGTCATAAAGCAATAGGAGTCCTGATGCACTTCAGGACACAAGTTTTGCGCCAGAGATATTTTCGCCCGTGGGAGCCTCCGGAAGATCTTCCCAGAGTACGCGGAACCTCCAGGAGAGCCACAGGGAACGCACCACCCGGCTTAGGCCACGCCCCTTTGCCTCCCTTGATTAAAGATCACAATCTACTGCATATGCATGAGAGGACCATGGGCCCGTGATTCGCAGCTGCCTAGGATGAGCCTGATTAAAATTCTTCGGGTTTGAAGACCTCAGCAATAAATAATTTCGTATAAGTGCATAGTGAGTCTTAAAAGTGTTGTTTGGGTAAATGTTGGGATAACATCTTGTGAGAATTGCCCCAATTTGGGTCATATAATCAGGCACCTGCTGTAGGTAGTCTGGTTCCAGGAGGGGTCCTCGGCCTGCTCGACTAGAAGACGAAGGGGGCGTCTCCTCCGCTTCCTGCGGCGACGGCGGCGAGCTGAGTTGGAGGCTGACAGTGGCTGCGACGGCGACAGTGGCGGTGGCGCCATGGCAGGGCTCTCAGGTACATTGGCGTCGGCCTGTGGGAGGTGGGATGAGAAGCCCTCAATGCGGCCTGGCCGCCATATTGTTCCTTTGGGGTCACCTTAGGCGTTGCCCGGCTTCCCCGTGGTTTTGTTTCCATACACCGGGGGCTACCCCTGCCGGGGATTGCCCAGCTTGACCCTAGGCGGGCCTTGGGGGCCCTTCCTGGTCCGAGAACGGGTAAACCGACTCCTGGCTTCTCCCGCTGGCCTCCAAGGTCAGTACTTGGTTGTCTGCTTTTGGGACAGGGCAGGTATAGTCTGGAAACGCGGCTCTGAGGAGCGCGACGACCCTTTCTTCGGCCCGAGGGCCCATGGCAGGGATGCCTGCTTATGAGACCTGTCGCTCTGTTTTCAGCACTTAAGTTGCATTATTTTAATCAGAAAGGACGTGGGGGAATGGGAGAAAAAAGATCTCCCGACCCGGGCCTACGCTTTGGGTAGACGCTCAGCTTCTAGCGCTTCTTACTCAACTTTCCATCAAGTCTGGACATCTGTCTTCTTTCCTCTACTGTATCTGGGGAGGGGCCCTCAAGGGCAGCCGAAGGAACAGAATACCGGGCACACTACTGGCCTGAAAAGAAAGAAGAGGGTGGGAGAGGTGCTTTTTCTCTTTCCTTCCAAACTTTCAGTTGGGAGAGTGGGGTCTGTCCTTGGAAAGAAATGTGGCGATTTTATTTATAGGTTCAGATCGTGTTTTATTCCTTTCAGGGAATTTGTGTGTTGAGAACAGCTTCTGTTTGCCCTGGCTGACATGATCCAACCATCCAGTCAGCTGCTGGACGGCATTACCAAAGCTGAGTCCAAAAAAAAGTTCAGCAGAAGTGCCTGTGCCAAGTGTTAGCTCTTGTTTGTTTTGCTTGCTTGAATCAGAGACTAATTAATGTAAGCAGATCTGATCAAAGATTGGGGGTGGGGAACTGGTTGGTTTCCAGCGACCAGGTCAGTTCCATATTTGAAATTGGTTCTGCTAGGGTTACTGCCCAAAACAGTTTAACATTTTATCTATAATCTGTTGTTTCAAAGAGGAATCTGGAAATCTGAGATTGGTTGTCTTCTTGTTGTTTTCCTGTCTGAAATATACGCATTCCATTTCCAGCTTGTCATTGTGATAAACTGAGCACCATGTGGTGGTGCCTGCTTTTTGACTTCCTGCTATGGGAATGCTCAGGCCTCTGAATCCTGCAGGCCTTTGTGCCACAGGTGTATGTGTGGTGGTGGTGGTGGTGGGAATAAATAAAATCATTCCCGCAGAAAATATTAATGGCTTGCTTCAAGGACATATAGAGGAAGCCAGAGGGGACCAGGAAGAGGCTGTCCAGAGAATGTTGTTATACTAGTGTCTTGTACGTGTGTGGGTGTGTACGCACATGTGTTGCACACACACATACGTTTAAATCTGTAGGGAGAAAAACTAACTGAAAATTCAGAAATCTCCTATAGGGGTCTTGACTCATAAGTAAACTGCATGTAGTTTGAAAATAGGTGTCTTACGAATGACTCACAGCAAACCTGCTATAGCTGAAGTTTAAGACACTTGCCTCCCCACTCTGCCCTCAGAACAGGCATCACTTTCTTCAATTACAATTCACATATTCTACAGATGGAGGTAGCTGTGACATGGCACCCCACACCCAGAAAAGTCATGGTACCTAACCCTTTGGGTTTAACTTCAACTGGTAACATCCTTCTTTATACTGTCCCCTCTCTCCCCCCAACCATTTTGATCTCAACTCATCTATTCTGTATTTGATCTTGTGGGGACAAAGTCTTATGAGCAGAGGTTGAGGCAGTTTGGGGGAAGCGTTGGTCAGTGGACATTTACTGCTGTGGACTAAGGGCTTTGCCATAAAACAGTAGTCATTTTCAACTCCTCCCCTTGCTCTCTATCAGAATGTTTAAATGCTATAGTTTGTGAAGAGAATATTATAAACAAGATGTGCTTGCAACAGACTTCTAGGCATTGCCCAGGATGGTAAGTGAAGGCATTCTTTCACTCTTCTCTAGCAGGTTGTATCTGCTTGCCATAACATGAAGTTAGAGCCTTTAGGGCAGACTGGCAGGGGAGGGACAACCTTCATTGAGCCCACATGTTGAAAAATGTGCATGGCTCTGTGGATTCAATGTGGAAAACCTTAGACTCAGCTTGAGGCTGCCAAGATTTCAACTCCAGACAGGAGGGATAGGCACTGCCTGTGGATGACTCACCCTGGGTGAGAGAAGACGGCCTCACCTTTAGACTATGGTAGCATCTGGAGTCACCCATTCCAACGGAAGGAAAAAGGTGTCTCAGGTTGCTCATTCCCTCCCCATCCCTGATTGTCACTTTAAAGTGGCAGAATGTGTCTAGTATGTTTGGGTTTTTGGGGATCGTAGGGGTCTTTTCTAGAGGGGAACTGGACCAGGTTCCCTGGGCTTTTTGATTGCAAAGCCAAGACCAGAATTGAGGTCTACGTCTCTTTCCTCCATAATTCTCGGATGATGAACTTAAGTTGTAGATACCTTTAGAAGTTGCCAGTTGGGTTGAGAAGCATAAGAGACTGGCTTAGGGTAGTAAAGCATCAAGGGAGTGAGATGCTTTATGTTCCAGAAGTGTTTGTGACAATTGTGACTAAGGGAGTTGAGGAAGTGGCAAGAAAAGCTTTATGGCTTTTACTTGGTGGTGGCCAGAAACAGGTAGGAGGTTTGTGGTGACAGGCAAAGATGAGGCTGAACAGGCGGCAGGGCCATTTGGTGCAGCAGTCAGCTGATCCTCTGTAAAAGGAGCCCAGATTCAATATGAGGAGTTGGAAAGGGGAGAGGGACATAGAGAACTAAGGACTCTACCCACCTACCCTGACACAGCAGGAGAAAGTCCTGGGCCAGGGATAAGGAGGCAAGTGCTGGGAGAAGCAGAGAACCTAGTAATGGGGACCGTGAACAGGAGAGGGATTCCCTGAGGGCAGCTGTGGGGGAGAGATCTGGGATAGTAGCAAAGCCTGGCAGGATGCCCCTTGTAGCCCAGGTATAGGTTATGAGGAGTGCAGGAAAGGAGCAAGGGGTAAGTGGGGAGCCACAGCACAAATCATGCCCTATGCTTGTTTTTTTCATGCCCTATACTTTTTGTCTGAGAAACTCTGGTAGCATAGTGGTTACGAATGGGCTGCTAACCTCAAGGTCGGCAGTTCAAAACTACCAGCTGTTCTGCGGGAGAAAGATGAGGCTTTTTGCTCCCATAAACATTTGCAGCCTCGGAAACCATGTGCAGGGTCACTATGAGTCTGAACCGACTCCAGGATACTTAACAACATACTTTTTGTCTAAGAAGCTGATGCCCATCTTGCCCAATGCTCATTTTCTTAGGGCTCTTGCTTAGAGACCTGGAGTGAGGCTTTGTGCTTTGAAATGTAGATTTCCTCCATGGTTACCAGTACCCTACTTTGAGGGCTACATCTGCCTTCTTCCCCAGAGTGATTACATGTCAGGATCATAAGTGGAAGCAACCACCCCTCATTTGTGGAAGGGAATGTGGTCTTTAATGTGGTCTTTTATCTCAGGACAGTGTTGAGATGGAGCTGGGTGGCGTAATTGATTCCCGTTTTGTTGCCTTCCCTCCCCCAAGCAGCATGCCCACTCTACAACGGGCACATCAGCCCAGTGATGCATCAAAGCTGCAAAAGAAGTCACAGCAGACAAGTTTTTGGTGTGCCTCCACCACCCCGCAGGGTCCTGGGACAGTGCAAAATGGGGGAGGTACTGGTTTTTATTTTTTGTAGAGGTGGTCCCTGTCCTCCAGGAGCTTACAGTCTAGCTGGGGGGGGCGGGGGGGGGGAGAGAGACACAACTAATGCACATTTAAACAATCAGTACAATTAGCGATTACCACACTATTGACCACAACTGCGTGAGACCAGGGAAAAGCAAGATCAGTGAGGGGGTGGGGTCTCGGAGAAGGTGTTTTAGTAAAGCTGGGATTATTTACTAGCTGAATAGGTCCAAATCAAGTGACACATTTCTTGGGAGGAGGTGGGGTAGGGCGCATGGGGTTATGGGGTTGAGGGAGCAAAGGCAGTGAGGCTTAATTAAATGCACATGCCAAAGGCAAGGGACGCAAGAAAAGCCCAATCCTATTCTCAACTGCTCTCAGCCCACCCTCCTCCTCCTTCAACCTGGCCCCCCAGTCCCGCCACATGGGCATGAAGTTGGCGCCTTCTCTGCATTGATTCAGATCTTCGGCTGGTGATGTCAGAATGTTCATTCTGCTGGCTAGTGTGATGTATTGGATCTCCATAGTGGGACCTTCAGGCATGGCCGCGGGGCTTGGGATAGTTCTGTCCCCGACTTGGTCCAGATCAGAATGCAGTGCCTAGGCCCAGATCTCTAGGGTCTGCTCCCCCATCCCCATCCTCCCGCTGCCCCGCCCCACATTGGGAGGGGTACAGAGGGTTTTGGAAGGGGTCTGGTATCATCATCATTGTAGGTGCTGCTTCTCCGGGGGGCCTACCGGCCCCTCACTGACCTTGGCACGTGCCCCTCTGGCGAGAGAGCACGGAGGACCCCCCATTCCTGCGCGGCTCTGGCTCCCATGCTGGCCTAGACGTACAGGAGCACCTGGTGACACGGCCGCCCAGGGCTGGGGGCTGGGGCCTCAGTTGGGGGCCCGCTGCCGGCGGTCCCTCAGCACCTGCCGCCCGGTTCGCGACACCGTGTACGCCAGCTTCTGCAGGGAGTACCTGAACACCTGTGTGAGAGACCCAGGACCTGCTGTTAGTGGGAAGCACCGGCAGCGTGTCTGTGTCGCTGCCCTGCCCGCACCCGGCCCGCCCCTGGCCCTGCCCGCCTGTCCGATGTAGGCTGGAGAGGCAGGCGCGGGCTCAGCTTGTCCACTAGTCAGGGCAGCTGGAGCTTTTCCAACTGTGCTGAGGGCTGCATGGAGGCAAGTTGATTGGACCCACATCTTAGGTATACCTCACTTCTCGCAATGGGCTGTGTCCCTGGAGGATTTCGAAAAGCGAATCCTACCCAGTAAATGCAGCATTCCAGGAACACCTTGAAGGAAATATGCGATTCCTGTGGCAAAGGATTCCTTTAGCAGGGAATTCTCCCTGCAAAGGGTTCTTTTAGAGTCAAGATTTACCTTTCTTCTGATGGCTTCTTTTTGACACAAAGCTCTTTGCATCTCTTTTTTTCCCCCTTTGGTAAAGCGCTTTTCCTTTTCCGAAAAAGGAAAAAGCTCGTTTTTATCCCCTTCCATTGTTTTTCTGTGAAGGAGTTTTTCTTCTGTGTGTATTTTAAGCGCTTTTATCCAATTTGGTTTTCTTATTAGCTCCTTTGTCTAATTTTTTTTCTGCAATGCGCTTTTATCTAATGCATTTTTATGTCATGTGCTTTTTTTCTTATTTATTTTTCCTGTAACGTGCATTTTTCTCTGATTCTTTTTTTACCCTGTGAGGCACTTCCTCCCCCTCCCCCCAATTTGTTACCATCTTCCCTCGCCCAAGTGTTTCTAAATATTTTCCTCCAGGAAGTGTTTAACTTACTTTTTCTCCCTACTCCCCACAAGAGCTTTATTTTACGAAAATTCCCCTGCAGTGCGTAATTTTTTGCGGCTCAAAATTTTCATTATTTGAGTTGTAAAGTCCTTTCACAAAGCGACAGAGAGCCCCGCCTCCCTCCTGGGGTTGAGCCTGTCTGGGTGTAGCGGGTTTTCTTACCGCGTTGGTCGCTAAGAGCCTCCGTGATCGTCCGCGGCAGGCGCCCACCGCGCCCTGAGTCTTTGTTCCCGGCCGGCCGCGGGCGCACTGGGGAGGGTCTGCGCGACTGGGAGGGCGCAGGGAACGGGTGGGGTGCGTGGTGCCAGCAGCGGCACTTGGGCAATTGGGGATCGCGGCAATTGGGGCCAGACGGATCCGGGAGGCGGCAATCGCGACGCAATCGACTTGGGGAACGCGCATTGGGAGTCCCTCTCCCACCTGGAGCCCAGGCACACTTACCTGTAGCAGCACGCGGAAGATGTACCAGCCAATGATAAGCAGCTCTGCCGAGGCTGCCGCTACTGCCGCCATGGTTCCAAGAGTGGTGGCTAAGTCTAAAGCGGGCTGCTGGTTCGCCGAGGTCCACAGATCCCTCGGAGTCGGATGTTGGACGCACTGCCGCAGCCGCCGTAGCTGCCTGCGCCTTAAGTACCCACCCGCTACCTGAGTGCGCATGCGCACTGTGGGGAGGGGTGCCCATGAGGAGGGGTGGCCGGGGGCGTTCCTTATTCGCCAAGAGAGGAAAAAATAATCCATCTGCTCTTTCCACACCGACCCCCGCCTCCTGAGTTCCATTTTAGCCCCCTTCTAGAAGATTCTGCTGTGTCCACATTTGAATTTCCGTGTAAAATGGAGGGGTACAGCGACTCCAGGTAGGGTGTAGGTTGAAGGTAGAGGGTGCGCGCCTCTAGCTAACCAGGTGTGGGTTCCTACAGTCCCAGTCTACAAATTTAGTCTAGAGATGGGTACAGCTCCAGAACTCACCTTAGGCAAGGACAGCAGACCGAACTTTTGGAAGGGTCATCTGCCCTGTAAAGCAAAAAGGCGCCACTTCCAGGAGCCTTGACAACATAAGCTCCAGCTTAGCACTTCTTTCATAATATTCGGTCTTTTTGAAACCCATGGCCTCTGCTTCATGATGGTCCCGTATCCCTTCCGTCATTTCTCGCATTCCACATTTTAGTGCAGCGAGGATATTAGGATAGGCAGTGATTGTTGAGAAGGCTTTGCGCACTGGGCACAAAAGTGGGAGTCTACTGTTATCTACCCAGTGGGAGGGATAGACGCCTTTTGTACACACGCTTGAAAGAGTGAGCTTTTTGGAGACTGGGTCTAAGAAATGTACTTTGGAATGGTTTTCTGCCCTCCTCCGTTAGGCCCTGGTAGGTGTGCCTTAGCCTGCGCAGTTCTTTCTACCTTCCTGCTTAGCAGATAGTGGTGACTGCCGGTACGCTTCTCCAGCGAGGTGGAACCCTCTTGTGTGCAGGTAGACCAGAGTGCGATTTGCAGGAACGCCGGTGTCCATAGCCCGCTGAGAACACCTTTTTTCCAGCAAATTGCCTGGCACAGGGGGTTAACTGACATTTACCCTTAAGTGCATGTTAAATTAACTATGATTAAAAGCCCGTAGAGGTCAGGTTCTATATAATGCCAGCAGCAGATGGAGATGTAAGTGATCCAAGCGAGGTCAGTTTGGACACAATAGCATAGTGTTTATTCTTTTTCCTACACTTGACTTTCGAAGAAGTTGGCAGATTTTGGCAAAATGAAGTTGAACTATTTGAGAAAGATAAGCTTAGCCCAAGATGTCGTCTTAAAACAAAAAAGCTGATGGTCCTGTTGATGCCTCTGCCTGCAGATTTTGGGGCTCCATTGCTTGAGGTTGCTCCTGGGACAGGCAATGCTCTCTGAGTTTTTTGTGACTTGTCCATCTGAGTACCACCCTCAATGAGAAAGACTAGATTCAGAATCTGGGCCTTAGCCCATCAGGGCATAGCATGGAACCCATGGCCGTCCTGTGACAACCCCTGGGCGGTATTGTGGGGTCTGGGCCCCTTGAGGACGGGCCGCAGCCCCAGGAGGCGATACATGATCTCTGCTGGGCAGGACCCGGGCAAAGCCAGCCCACTGTGCCGGACCATGCCAGGGCCCTCCTGCTGAGCCCCCAAGAGGCTCATGAGAGACCGCCCTAGAAGGCATCCCTAACTGGAAATTTGGAGAGTAATAGACTGACTTCTATGGGTGGGCAGGGAGGAAAGGGCATTCACATTTGCTGTTGTTGACCATGATCCATTTTCCCAAATAAGTATACATTCTGTTCCTGTTTTTTTTTTTTTTTTTTTTTTTTTTCTGTCTGTCTGTCTGTTTTTTGTCTGTCTGTTGTGTTGACTTTTCTCTTCAGGATCCCTGCTGCCTTGGTGATCCCAGGCTGACAGCCAGAGAGCACAGCGGCTCAGCTCCTGGAGAGTGAGGGTTGAAGACAGCAGAGGGCAGCCGCCTGCGCTTGCTGACTCCCGTTAGGTCGGTTCCCGCAGCAGTGCCCGGTGGCCTTGGCGCAGGCCCTGCCCGGCAGAGATCATGTATTGCCTCCAGTGGCTGCTGCCCGTCCTCCTCATCCCTAAGCCTCTCAACCCCGCCCTGTGGTTCAGCCACTCCATGTTCATGGGTTTCTACCTGCTCAGCTTCCTCTTGGAGCGAAAGCCTTGCACCATTTGTGCATTGGTTTTCCTGGCAGCCCTCTTCCTCATCTGCTATAGCTGCTGGGGGAACTGTTTCCTGTACCACTGTTCCGATTCCCCGCTTCCAGACTCGGCGCACGACCCTGGTGTTGTGGGCACCTAACAGCCCGCCTAGTTAGCTTTCCAAGAAGCAGAAGACGGGAGGGGAGGCATTGACATAGGTTATAAAGCATTGGAGTTTAAAATCCCGCAGCCCTGCGGGTGCCACATTCCTGACAGCGCCTTTTTGGCCTGTAATGTTTTATCCTTATAATGTGAATAATAGCACTGACCGGTGCTTTTAATGTAGAGTCCTGTAGTCGTGGATGGTCTTGTGGTTGTGTGTGTTCTGTACCCTTCTTGGTTCCAGCTGGTGGGATGGCCAATCACCTCGCCTTATTCCTGCGAGGAGTCTGCGTCCATCCTGGTCAACAGCCCTGGGGTGACCTGGGCGGATAAAATGCCAGTCTCACTGTCACCTCTGTGACCCTTTCTTGTCTGGGTCTCCTTCTTTCCCTCCCCACAATGGTACTGCCTCCTTAATCCCTCTCCTGGTTTCCCTTTCGTTCTCTCCTATTTGAGGGAGCACCTGTCTAAGACAGAGCTCACTTTTGCACTTATCTCGAATTTGAAGAGATTGCTGACGCCCGAGAGCCTCGCTTTTTCCCCCCTTTTCCCCCTTTGTCAGCAGCCTAGACAGAAATATGTCTTGACTGTTGGTTGACCACAAATTTCCAGTATTTTCTCCACTTCATTTTTCAGAAAGAAGCAACAGGTAGATGCTGCTTTTTCACCTGGGTGTCCAGTTTCATGACTTGCAGCTCAGCCTCACTTCCCTTGCCCTTCCTCCCGCCTTTCTCGACCGTCCTGAGGAGTGGGGGTCTCATTGTGCCTCTCATGCATGCTCTGCAGGATTGAGGCATGGTGTGCTCACATAGACCTAGCAGTCCCCAGCTGAGTGGGTGGGAGAATGAATACATGTGTTTCATAATGGCCATGATCCCTTTGGTAGGTGTTTGGATGTTTTTTTTGGTGTGCCCTGTGTGTGTGTCTACAAATACATGTGTATATTCCTTTTAAAGAAGCTTTATCAAATGTGTTCTGATATTGAGGTTTAGCAATAGCTAGTTATGGTGGGTGCTGCTGCAGTTTTTATTTAGCGTGGGGATTACAGAGTGACCAGCACACTCGACTTCAAGGTGGTTCCGACGAGACAGAGGAGCACAGTGACCACTGTCCTCACGCTGGGAGCTTCGTTCCTGTGCACATAGACTGTACCTTATGAAGAATTCACAGGAAGACTCTGTGACTGTCGCTTGCTTTTTCCTTTTTCTGCGCTTCAGTTACAAGTGTTGGCATACTAGACTTTTCTCCTGGCCCCTGTCCACTGGGAATCAGCATGGCTGTCCTCCTGTCAGAACCATCCATCTTTCTCTTGCCTGACACGGGAGGGAGGTGGGCCTGGCAGAGGACAGAACCGGAGGCACTCCATCTAGGGAATGGGACTGCGAGGCCACACTTGTGAAGCACTTGGACTGCTATTCGGAGCTTTTATTTCTGGTGTGTTCATTGCACAGCTGTTTGAACTGTTTAATAAAGCTTTATAAACTTTACTTTGTGGTTTTATGTGGCTACAGTCCATTTGGGTCGTGGTGTTGGATTTCTAAGTTGGTGGGGGGTACGGGCTAGCATGGAGAGGTTGAGTCCTTGGCGCCAGAGTACCTTAGTGGGAAAATTTGATCTGCTGGAGAGCAGATGGTTGGGTTGGGGGAGGGGAGACGGGGGCAGGCCAGGCAGTGAATAGGAGGGAGTCTGAGAAGTTTTCAGAGATGAGACACTCGTGTTTCTCAGCTCCCATGGCTTTCTGCCTGAAACTAGTTCCCTCCATAGGTGATTTGAGTAACTGATCTCTTGACAAACAACTTAAGACAGCTGGAGCTATAATCATCAAGGATTTTTATGGTGCTGCTTTTGAAGTAAAAATAAAGTGAAACCCCTTATAGTATTTCAAGTGGAAAAATAAATAAGGCTAGCCATCCAGCCAGGGGACTTAGGGTGATGGCTAGAAGCATGAGAGTAGTGTGGTTCCATGGTGTCAATGTGCACATCCTCCAGTGACCCTGACCTTTGAGACAATGCAGGGTAACTTGTCAGGACCCTGAACTGGTATCCACCTCTGAATCTCTCCTCCTCCTAGAAAACATAGCAGGAGATGACGTGGAGAGATGGAGCGGCTGAGGACTCTAGACCCAGAGAGGGAGAGGGGCTGTGTGCTGATGACCAGGGTGCAGGCTTGTAGTGTATGTATACCCTTTGGTTGGTTGATGATGCATGGAGGAGACTGTAACCATGGCAATGAAACGATATACGATAGGATGAATGTAAAACTAATGTTCTCCCATGTAAACTATCACATAATTCACAATAAAACATTTAAAAAACAAAAACATAACAGGAACAACACATGTGCAAGGCACAGGCTTTATTGAAACAACAGTTGTGAGAGGGCTTTGGTTGTTTCATAGAAAATCACCTGCTTTACCTAGATTTTTACTTTATTGCTTTAAAGTTGTGTGCAATTTTTTTTTTTTTTTTAATCTTCTAAAGCCCTATTGTCACTTTATCCCCTTTCATTCCTAGCATTGCTTTTTGGTGCCTTTTCTTCACTTTGCTGAAAATTTGTTTGTTTTAGGGGTGTTTTAAAAGACCCAAATTTTTATTGACCACATTTGTCGAGTCTTTCCTGTCTGATTATCTTTTCACTTTTATCTGAGTTCTTCATTTCTGACTCTACTGGTAGTTTTGTTAGAAAGTCTTCACAAGCTGGAGTCGTCCATGTGGAAGGAATGGCTGGCTTCGCAAACGTTGAGACCTTGTATACTAGGCTTGTATATATAGGGTTTCAGAGGCAATACCCAGGTCTGAAACGCCAGGAACTCATGATCCTAGCCTAGTGGGAAGACTTAATAGGCTATTACAGATTCCCCAAACAAAACAAACAAGCCCGCAGAGACACCTGGATGATAAATGAAGCCAAAAGTACTGCTTTTCTTGCTCTCCCTCAGAAAGCAGCTTTCTCTCTTAGTTCAAGCCTGTTTAGGAGTCACAAACAGGCTTTCCTCTAAAAGCTTTCTGACCCTTTCCAGCAGGGAGCCTGCAGCCCACCCCCTCCCAAAGGGATTGCCAAGTCAACAAACATTCTGCCTACTCAGTGTGTGTTCCACCTGGTCAAGGCAAAACCATCCACCACTCGGCACTCGCCTTTCAGGAAAATGGAAAGTAGATACCTCTAATGGAAAAGAGTACGGGTACCTCAGCCTTACAGAAATGGCACTCTGCAGTACCAGTGGTCATTGTGGTGCCTAGTAGGAAAATGGTCACTCAGATGATGCCCAGTAATCATAAGACCTCATGAGACCTAGGCCCAGACATTAGAAACTGACCCCAGCCCTGCCCTGCCCATGGCATTGTTAAATGCCATCGTGTTGGTTCTGACCTTAGCGACCCTGTATAGGGTTTCTGAGGAGTGATTGGTGAGCTTGAACTACCAATTTTGTGGTTCAAACCGACTTTACAGTCCAGTGCACATCCTTATAAAATGGGGTTTTTGAGCAAATACAGCCTTCCCAGTCTAACATCCTAGGAACCCTGTCTTCCCATACTTTAGGGTTCTCCTGGGCACACTTGAAGGTGGCTGAGCTCTGAGAAAGTGGCAGTGTACTTGCAGGGCAGCCAGTGTGTTTTAGCTTTATACATGAACCCAGATAGTGCCTCTGTCAGGAAGCCTTCCCTGACTTCTTCCTTCTCCCTGGAGCTAGCGTGTGTAGAGCACTTCACTCAGTGCTCTGTGGAGTGCTAGAGTTCATACTGGGCAGAGGCTGACTTCTGGAGGATAGAGCATACCCATAGGATAGAGCTAGGGTCTCCTGAAGGGTCCGGTGCTGTTATTCAGAAGGCCACTATTGGAGTCCCATGCATCACAAGGTTTTGAGGCCACATCATAGACAAGGTAGACAGTTCCTGCCATTAGGGTGTCAGCCAATTTAATGACATTGAACAGATAATCCCACAGATCCCTAACCATGGATTGTCATTGTCGTGATGTGCCGTGGAGTTGGTTCTGACTCATAGCAACCCTGTACAGGGTTTCCAAGGCGGTAAATCTTTATGGGAGCAGAAAGCCTCATCTTTCTCTGGATAATCTCAAACTGCTTACATTGAGGTTCGCAGCCCAGTTCGTAACCACTACACTACCAGAGATAGTGGCAGGTACTAAAGGAGAGTCTAGGAGGGACCCTGATGTAGGCTGGGAGAGTTGATCAAATAAATGTTTGACCACTGGCATACTAGCTGAGATGCTGTCTCTTACCATCTAATCAAGCTTCTCTGTGCTAAAAGGAAAGTGAAGGGCCACCAATATCAAAACACAGACAGGCTTTGGGGAATAAAAAGGTTAGGCTATTTAAAACTAGAGAACTATATTGGGAAATACTAATCGTCTGTGGCTGAAATGCTGGTGGCAGGCCCCAAAAGTCAGTTCTGAGAACTCTTCCATTTCCAGCTGACCAGGAACCATCACGAACATAGGTGCCAATGGGAATGCAGGTGACCCGGTCAGGGCAGCGTTTTAAAAGCGGGAACAAGACAGAATTTGAGTGGTGAAAGGAGTGGGCTCACCAAGAAGACCATACGTTGTTTGGCTCCGTGGGAGTCTAAGCAGTCTAAGTAGTCTTAAGCAGTAGCATGGGGTCAGGGTAGAGGAGGGAAGGACTGGAGAAAAGGTAGCCTGAGGAAGGAAGGAGGACAATGGAAGATCGAAGAAAAGCCAACTCCCTTTCAACAGCTGAGGGAAAGGAGGCCAGAGAAAGATGGTTATCTGTCCATTCAGTTGGCAGAGTCAAGATTTAAAAAGCAATTTCCTGGTATCCAAGCCTAAGATCATCCCACCATAATGGGTCACTACTCTGAAAAAGGAAAGAAATGAAAAGTGCTCTCTTCAAGTGATGGAAGATGATCTTGACTGAGATGGAGCTTGTCCACCCTCAGCCAGTAAACCTCCTTCTTGGCCCCCAGTGTCTTCCTGAAAGCCAGAGAGGGAGACAGTTGGCCTGCTAATCTCTAAGGGAGAGAATTAAGCACCTTGAGAAGAACTTCTATTGTAGAGCTGACTCAAGATGACTGGGAGAGGCTGCTGAAGCACCAACTGAAGACTTCAGACAGAAACCTGTGGTCTCCCTTTGGTATATTGGGGAAAGAATTCAAGCATTGGATGAGGGGGATGCAGAGGACAGTCTAGGACCAATGAACCCGAGCTGGGAGATGTTAGGGAGCCTCCAAACTTTATGCACTTGCCTTTCTGACCTCACTTCCCTCAGCTTTAGTTTCCTCACCTGTAAAATGGAGGTCGTAGCACCGCCCCCATCATAACTGTCTCTAGGTAAAGTCTCCATAATTGTTAACTTGTTGGGTCATCTTCCACCACTGGCCTTTACCGGACTCAGTCCTCTTAGGGATGTGAACTGATCATCCAGCTCGCTCACTCACTCACTCATTCATTCATTCATGCAAGCTGCATTTGCCAGGCCCTACACCACTCGTCTTGACAGTTTGTTGTACTGTGGTGGCTTGTGGGTTGCTGTGATTCTGAAAGCTATGTCACCGGTATTTTAAATACCAGCAGGGTCACCCATGGTGGACAGGTTTCAGATGAGCTTCCAGACAAAGACAGACTAGGAAGAAAGAGTGACAAACTACTTCCTAATATTTAGTCAGTGAAAACCTTACGAACAGCAGAGAAACACTGTCAGATATAGTGCCGGAATATGAGCCCCTCAGGTTGGAAGGCACTCAAAATGCGACTGGGGAAGAGGAGCTGCCTCCTCAAAATAGAGTTGACCGTGATGACGTGAATGAAGTAAAGCCAGTGGGAAAAAAGCCCACAGGACCTTCATTTGCTGATGGAGCACAACTCAAAATGAAGAGAAATAGTTGTAAACATCCATTGAAAATCGGAACATGGAATGTACGAAGTATGAATCTGGGAAAATTGAAAGTTGTCAAAAATGAAATGGAATGCATAAAAAGCGATATCTTAGGCATTAGTGAGCTGAAATGAACTGGTATTGGCCATTTTGAATCTGGCGACCACATGGTTTACTAGGCCAGAAATGACAAGTTGAAGAGGAATGGTGTCGCGTTCATTGTCAAAAAGAACATATCCAGATCAGTCATAAGGTACAGCGCTGTCTGATAAGATAATATCCATGCACCTACAGGGAAGCCCAGTTAATACCACTATTATTTAAATTTATGCACCAACCACTCAAGCCAGTGAGGATGAATTAGAAGAATTCTACCAACTTCTTCAATTTGAAATTGATCAAATATGCAATCAAGATGTATTGATCACTACTGGTAATTGGAATGCAAAGGTTGGGAGCAAAGAGGAAGGATCAGTAGTTGGAAAATATGGCCTTGGTGATAGAAATTATGCTGGCGAACACATGCTAGGATTCTGAAAAATTAATGATTTGTTCATTTCAAATACCTTCTTTAGACAGCATAAGAGACAACTATACACATGGACTTCACCAGATGGAATACATAAAAATCAAATTGACTACATCTACGGAAAGAGACGATGGAAAAGCACCATATTATCAGTAAAAATAAGGCCAGGGGCAGACTGTGGAACAGACTATCAATTACTCATATGCAAATTCAAACTGAAGCTGAAGAAAATGAAAACAAGTCCACAAGAGCCAAGATATGACCTTGAATATATCCCACCTGAATTTAGAGATCATCTGAAGAACAGATTTGATACATTAAACACTAAGGACCACCAGAAGAGTTGTGGGATAACATCAAGAACATCATACATGAAGAAAGCAAAAAGTCATTAGAAGACAAGAAAGAAAGAAAAGGTCAAAATGGATGTCAGAAGAGACACTGAAACTTGCTCTCCAGAATAGAGATGTTAAAGCAAATGGAAGAAATGAGGAGGTACAATAGCTGAACAGAAAATTTCAAAGGTCAGCTCAAGAAGATAAAGCCAAATATTACAACAAAATGTGCAAAGATCTGGAATCAGAAAACCAAAAAGGAAGAACACGCTCAGCGTTTCTCAAGCTGAGGGAACTGAAGAAAAAATTCAAGCCTCGACTTTAGTTATTAAAGGATTTTCTGGTCAAATTACTGAATGATGCAGAAAGTATCAAGAGAAGATGGAAGGAATATACAGAGTCACTGTACCAAAAGGAAATGGCTAATGTTCAACCATTTCAAGAGGTAGCATATGATCAAGAGCCAATGATACTGAAGGAGGAAGTCCATGGTGCGTTGAAGGAATTGGCAAAGAACAAGGCACTGGGAATTGATGGATTAAAAATTGAGATCTTTCAAGAAAGTGAGGCGGCACAGGAGGCACTCACTCTTCTCTGCCAAGAAATTTGGAAAACAACTATCTGGTCAACTGATTGGAAGAGATCTGTATTTGTGCCCATTCCAAAGAGAGGTGACCCAATGGAATGCAGACATCATTGGACGATCTCTTTGATATTCCATGCGAGTAAAATTTTACTAAAGGTAATGCAGAAATGGCTGCAAACATACATTGACAGAGAACTTCCAGAGGTTCAAGTCAGATTCAGTAGAGGCCGTGGAGCAAGGGATATCATTGCTGATGTTCAATGGATCTTGGCTGAACACAGAAAGATGTTTACCTATGCTTTTGATTGTGTGGATCATGACAAGCCATTGACAACATTGTGAAGTATGAGTATTCCAGAACACTTAATTATGCTTATGAGGAATCTGTACCGGGACCAAGAGACAGTTGTTCAAACAGAACATGGGAACACTGAATGGTTTCAAATTAAGAAAGGTGTGCAACAGGGTTGTATTCTTTCACCATACTTATTCAACCTGTATGCTGAGCAAATAATCCGAGAAGCTGGGTTACATGAAGAAAAACATGGCATCAGGATTGGAGGAAGATTCATTAACACCCTGTGATATGCAGATGATACAACCTTGCTTGCTGAAAGTGAAGAGGACTTAAAATATATGCTGATGAAGATCAAAGAGCACAGCCTTCGGTGTGGATTACAGTTCAATGTCAAGAAAACAAAAATCCTCACCACTGGGCCAATAAACAACATTCTTATCAATGGAGAAAAGATTGAAGTTCTCAAGGACTTCATTCTTGGATCAACTATCAACACTCACGGAGGCAGCAGTCAAGAAATCAGAGGATGTATTGCATTAAGCAAATCTGTTGCTCAAGACCTTTTTAAAGTGTTGAAAAGCAAAGATGTAAGCTAGAGGACTAAGGTGTGCCTGACCCAAGCCATGGTATTTTCAATAACTTCATATGCATGCGAAAGCTGGACAGTGAATAAGGGAGACCATACAAGAATTGATGCTTTTGAGTTATGGTATTGGAGGAGAATACTGAAAGTGCCATGGGCTGCCAAAAGAACCAATAGATCCGTTTTGGAAGAAGTGTAGCCAGAGTGCTCCTTGGAGGCCAAGATGGCCACACTTTGTCTCTCATACTTTGGACATATTGCCAGGCAGGACCAGTCGCTGGAGAAGAATATCATGTTTGTTAAGGTGGAGGGTCAGAGAAAGAGAGGAAGACCCCAACGAGATGGATTGGCCAAGTGGCAGCATTGATGGACTGAAGCGTGGCAACAGTAGTGAGGTTGGCCCAGGATTGGGCAGTGTTTTGTTCTGCTGTGCTGTCGCTATGAGTCGGCAACGACTTGATGGCACCTAACAACACCACCACCACCAAGGAGCTCTATTGGTATAATGGATTATGAGTTGGGCTGTTAACTACAAGGTCAGCAGTTCGAATCTACCAGTCACTCTTTAGGAGAAAGATGAGGCTTTGTGCTCGTGTAAAAATTTACAGCCATGAAAACCCTATGCAGGGTCCCTGTGTGTCAGAACTGAATTCTGGACACACAACCACCACCACCACCACACCAAGCTCTACAAACTTGAGGCAGAATAAGACCAGGCCATCCGTGAGGAGTTCAGATCAGTAGGAAGGCGGAAACTAAGGTGGCCTTGTAGGCAGGTAATTACAATACCATGTTATCATGGCTGAAATGAAATTTGGAAGAGAGAGATCCTCTGGGAGGCCAGATGTCAGCACCTCAGTGTGAATTGTCTTAATTATGATGTCCTAAAAGGGAGAAGAACCCCAAGGTGTAGCTTTTTCCTTGGAGGCTCAAGCCTTAGGTTTGGGTACCTGCTTGACCACCAGCTTGTTCAGTGAGTCCCTTTTTCCCTTGAAGAAAAGCCCTGTCTGTCCAGCCTCCCCATGAGGAACCAGTACAGGGATGTATCTGAGAGAGCGTTTGTCAGATATGGGCTGGGCTTGACCCTTTTCCAAAGATTTAGCCTGTCACGTCTTTTCATCCTCACTGGTGGCAGCCTTTCAAGGAGGAGTCAGGAGTGTAAGAGCTGAGACTCTGGGCCTGATCCCTACCCATTTTCTGACTGACCTCACTCTCCTCTGCTTGTTTCCCCATCTAGAATCCAAGGAGGGATGGGGACAGGAAGTCTTTAACATTGCCAAAACCATCTTAGCTGAAACACTAGTCAATTTTATCCTTTTTACTTTAGTCTTAGATCAGTTGGAAGAAAGTATGTTAACACAGTCAAGTGTTATAATCAAAGGATTTTTTTGCATTAAAGAATAAACCTCAAGTCTGTTGAATATGGAACTGTCAAGAATCGTAGCTTAAAGCCGTGGTAGACTTGGAGGGGTCTGTGAGAGGAAGGCAGACAGATCCAGCCCTTCATTGCCTTCCTCTTTGGTGTGTTGTCCCAACTCTTTAGCTTGACCATCAAGGCCCTGCCAGACCTTTGAGGGCAGGGGCTTGGTCTTTGTCTCGTGACCAAGCTCAGTACTGCCTAATCAGGCCTGTTATAGTACCTACTGGTTGAACACTCACCTGAATGGATGGATGGGTCAGTCAAGCGATCTTGATTCCTTAAGGACTCATGTGTTCGAGTCTTTCCTAGAAGGAAGGGAATTCAGTTTGCCTTCTAAGCCACCTCTGGACAATACTTAAGTGATAGATTATTTTTAAATCTCCAGACTAGTGTTTGGAACAAAGATACAACTGATAGGAACCTTTTGGTTACATATACAGTTCAGGAATGGACCAGTCAGATGATACACAGTCATTCTTTATACACTGGTGAGGTTTCCTCTTTCCCCTCTTCCCACCTGTTCCCTATACCAGCCCTAGCACCGATGGGATTTTCCAGACTTTGCCACTTTTAATGAGAGCCTTGCTGTGCTCTGACAGGTAGGTAAGCCAACAGTACAGGCACAGACCTGTGCTCTTTTCAGAGAGCCAAATGAAGTTCAAAGGTAGATCAGGCTGGCCTGTGATGCTGAGCTCTAATCACAGACTTGGTTGGTCCTCTTTGTTGGTCATCTTTTTCCCTTATAGATTATGAGCATCTTCTTTAGGGTTACAATCTCAGTACTATATATCTATACACACATCTATATACACATATATATACATATAGTATATATACACACACACACACACTCTATTGCAGCACACTCATTTGAGCACATAAAAAACGAGCATTAAGTCCTTCCCATGACTCCATTTCCTTAGACTGTTTTGAGGAAGACCAGCCTCAGTTCAGAATCTAGATTCTCAGCTGTGATTTACTGGCACACTAGGGGATAGGCTACTGCTCATGGATGGGCTGTGCTGCTGGGGTGGGGTTGCTGCTTTTTGATGGTGGGTTTTTCAGTTTTGTCTGTTTTTACTTACTGGTCAAATATGAGCCAGTTCTTATTTCTACATTTAAAGCTGTTTTATGACTGCCATACGGTTCCATTTTGTACTGACTAGAACATCAGGAAGTAGGCACCTCAGGCACACAGCACACACCGCAGCTTCTACAACTAATGACCCTTGTGGCCATGTTCTACCAGACTGAGTTTGCAGTAATGAGTGATGTTCTGAGCCAGTAGGACTGGATTGGGCATCCTTATCCCTAGGCATGCATCTCACCCCTCTAGTGCTGTGCATCCTGCCTCTTAATCTTTTCCCTGTTCATTTCCTTTTCATTTGGGTCTAGTCATCTCCTTCTGGACAGTTAAGTGAGATGTCTCTTTGCTTCTAATCCTGTTTCTTTCAACCCAGTGTTGACCGGTTTACTGTTAGTTTTTCTAGCCATCTTGGGTCATGTTTGCTGGCTCCTAGCCTAACTTCTGTCTTCCTCCATTGCCCAGAGAGTGTAATTCTCTCTCAGTGCTTCCCTGTCCGCCTCCCACCAACCCTTATGTACTCTGGCTCTGCTGCCCTAACCACCCAATCAGATGACTTTAGCTGCTCTTCCATGAAGAAGTAGCTCCTTTTACATGTGAGTGCAGGACGTTGCCTAATGGAGGTGGGGTGGAGTGGGGTGGGGGTAGTCCAATAAGGAGGGCTTTGAGAAAGAATGTGAGATGGCCAGTGACAGCACCTGCCAGCCAGAAGACCAAGCAGGGGCCATCAGATTGCCCATTTAGGAACTTTTGTTGTCCGTCCTGAAGTCACAGAGTGATGAAGGTAAATATGACATTACCATGGAGTGAGGAGACAATGGGATGAAGGAAGATGGAGAACTGAAGTGACCTGTTTGAATTGTTCTTTAAAAAATATTATTTAACAAATATTTGATGAGTGCTTTTTCTGGATCAGGCATTGTGCTGAGCATTTTAACAGCAACACTTTCCTGAAATCTCACATAGCTTCCTAAGGCTGGCATGGTTAGAGGTTCCAGAGATAAAATCACTGTAGTGGTTGGACTGGGATTTTCACCATGTTCCATTGCCCTCCAGTCTCTCAGTTTAACCACCATCCTTTGCCCCCCTGCATTGAAAGGAAGGAGTGAGGTGGAAGACTGCTGAGGGATGGAGAACCGTGAGGGTGGAGGCACAAGGGAGGTTACTGGGATAGATAGGACTTGGGGGTTGGAACATATCACTGTTCAGAAAGGAAGGGATCAGGGAAGAGAGAGATTGGCTATTTTAAGAAGTCAAATAGGAGATATGAGTTCACTTCAAACCAGTGAGGAGGGGTGGAAGAATTGAACTTCTGAGCCAGAGAACCCCTCTAAGCACAAAGGCAATGAAATGACATCAAGAAGGCAAAGATCGACTCCAAAAATATATGACACCAACCATTCCTCCCATAGCTCTCTTTACTCAACTGGGTTCAGTAATTCATTGCAATGGCCATACAGGACTCAGACACTATACTCAGAGTTATGGGGTTTAATGAGGAAGTTAACAGGTTACAATACAAGATCAGGAAATGTGCAGAGCACAGTTTTTCCAGTCAACTGCTGATAAATACCCACAGGACACACCATTCCATCATCAGCCTCAGCCTGAAGGCACTTAACTCTAGCTCTGTGAGTCAGCAAACCTAGGTACTCTACTGTACAAGCAAGCTTCCTTTTCAGAGTCACTCAGCTTTACTTCCTGTGTGGGCTGGGAAGTCCACTGCTCTGTCTCATGCTCTGGTTTTTGGTTCTGCTGCTGCTGCTCCTCTGCCACTCCTCCAGTGTCATAGCTTTCGGTCCCTGTATCGAGGTGTTCAATGCGCAGGAATCTCAGAGTTCAAAGGATGTGTACCACTCTTGTTTGATGGGAGTGAAACACCCCCTCTTGCTTCTGAGATGGCTCATTTTAAACCCATGCTTGAGTTTCAAATTTTTACAATGACAATAAAGTCTGCTAACTTCCACAGCTGAATCATGTCATCCTATCAGTATCTTCTCTTACCCAAACCTAAAAGGGCAGAAAGGCAGAAACTTTGTTTGGTGGGAGTTACAGATTCTGGCTAGAAGAGACATTAGATAATTCACTATACCACACCAACAGAGAACAGGGACAGATGATGAGCCATGTCCCAGCATACCTGGAGTGGAATGGACTGGATGGACAGGTTAGGGCTAACCTTGAACAGCATGAAACAGCACACCCACCCAAACACGGTGGCTTAGCACATGGGGAATGACCACATCGGTCCTCATGCCTTCCCAGGTGCACCTGGGAAGTACTGAATAAGAAAGTATTTGCTGTTGTGAAGTAAGTATCTGAAATGAGAAATTGGATCCAAGAGGAAAAAGCCTGTATTAAGCTCTGGATGATGGACATAGGCCAGGAGTTGCATCCTTTGGTCAGTTAGGTGACCTGTATGGAGTATTAAGAATTGATTTCTCCATGGTAGCCGAGACTAAGGTGACCAACCCCTCCCCCTGGGCACAGTTTTGTATAGTTTGCAAGGACTTGGGGAAGTCACACACATCATTCCCCATTCATAGTTGATATTTCAGTATCCCTATATACTTAGACTGGGAGTCTTGGTGTGGCGCTGTGGTTAATGTGCCAGACTGCAAAGCCATTTGAACTGCAAGCTCAGCAGTTCAAGCTCACCAGCTGCTCCTCGGAAACCCTATACAGGGTCATTATGGGTCAGAACCGACTCAACGGCACTTAACAACAACAACAACAACAACATATACTTAACCCAGGATTCCTGGTGTGGCACTGTAGGATCAGTACTGGACTGCAAACCACAAGGTCAGTCAGCAGTTCATACTACCAGTCACTCCTTGGAAACCCTATATGGGGTTGCTATGAGTTGGAACCAATTTGACGGCACCTAACAACAATATACTTAACCCCAATTGACTTATTGACAACTAGTTAACTGGTATAGACTTACCCCAATCTACAGGGTGAGTTCAGTTCCATCATCTTGGATTTTCTCCATAGCCCCCTGAAATAAGCAGAGCAAGAATGAATATTCCCATTTTCAAGAGGGAAGGACAAAGCCCCAGTTCCTAGCAAGAGCTGGCAAAACTAGGTCTGTCCCCTCAGACTCCATCATATCCTGTACATACTGTGTTGCTTCTCTGAACAGTATACACATTTACCATATAATTATTGTTAGAACCTAGAGTTCTAACTGCTTTTCTGATCAGGATTAAGTGAACAAAGTCCCTCTGATAACTCCTCCCAACAAGGCCAACTATCCACTCACTTGCTATGTGATTGAGCAACTCACTCACTGGGCCTCAGTTTCCCTATCTATAAAATGAGGCCATTGGACTACATAATCCTCAAGTTCCTTCCCAGGTGCCCTGGTGCTTAGAGCAATGAACAAAAACAGGACATGGTGACCTCAGGCTCTGAGTCAAGTCCACACTGGAGCTCACAGGGATCATGGTGACGGCCACACCCCTGGAAGATGTGTGGACAGGAGCTAGCTGAGATGATTTTTCTGCTACTGGTGAAATACTCTGGTAAGTCTATGCAGGTAAGTTGATGCAGGTGATGGGTAGGGCTGGGTTTTCCCATTCCTGTTGGTGGTGGTGGCTGTCTGCCATGGAGTCGGTTCCGACTCAGCGACCCTATACAGGGTTTCCGAGGCTGTAAATCTTTACGGGAGCAGAACGCCTCATCTTTCTTCCGTGTAACAGCTGGTAGTTTCGAATTGCTGACCTTGTGGCTCACAGCCCAATAACCACTACGCTACCAGAGCTCCTTCCCATTCCTGTTACCCCTGAGTAATGTTTCCTTGCAGAATTAGGTGAAATTTCCAGAACTAGTGGATGCTAACTGGATTTAGCCCATCATAACTAGCAAAGTGGAATCCTGGTGTGGCACTGTGGGTTAATGCGCCAGACTGCAAAGCCATTTGAACTGCAGGGTCGGTGGTTCAAGCTCTCCAGTCACTCCTCGGAAACCCTGTATAGGGTCGCTATGGGTCAGAACCAACTCAACAACAACGACAATCAGCAAAGTAGATAAACCATCTGTCCACATACTTTGCTGGCAGGCAGTACTTCCAGAAAGGCTTTTTGCTTCCACTCCTCAAATGCTTCCCTCTATTTCATGTTATTGGTATGGCACTGTAGGATAAGCACTGGACTACTAACCACAAGATTGGTGGTTCAAACCCACCTGCCACTCCTTAGAAACAGTATACAGGATCGCTATGAGTCAGAACTGACTCTACGTCACTTAACATTTCATGTTACTGTGCCTGGAATTATACCTTCCTTTAGACTTCCAGTTCCCTGAGTATGTGGCAAGTTCTCTGAGAGTTTGCGGCCAGGATGCCATAATTAGCCAGGAATAGTTCTGCTCAGTCAGTTTAGGGGCACGGGAGTTGTTATTCAAAACATGGGCTCTGTCTGTGGATTCACTATTCACTAGAAAAAAAGAGCATCCTTTCCAGCCTCACCTCAGAGCACACATCAAAATTCAAAAATTATTTGAAAAGATCAAAAAGGGGATAGGAATACATTACAAATAATAACAATATTTTTTTTATAGGGAAAAGAGAAATTGAATATTTAACAAGAACCTGAATAGGGGGACCATCTCCAACCTAAAAAGCAATTTGACATCAAGAAGACAAAGGCCAATCAATTTGATGACATCAAAATTAAATAGTTCCAAAGTCAAATAATATCACAGTAAGGACCCAAAACCGGACCAGGTAAAGTATTTGCAGATCTACCGTGTGTAAAGACAACATGTAAAACTTTAAACCAAGTGTAATAGCCCAATAGATAAGTGTGTAAGTCGCCTAAGCAGAGAGTTTACAGAAGATCAAATGGGCCAGAAAAAAATTTTGAAATATAATTAACTTCACTTATAGCTAAACATCAATAATGAAAAGCAATAGGGCAATACAAGGGTAAATCAAAAAGTATTTTTACCAAAAAAATCACAGAAACCTTTATTACACAAAAATATCAAAATGTGACGTTGTTATTGCTTGACGTATTCTCCATCTTGTTAAGTGTCACTGAGTCCATTCTAACCCGTAGCAACCCTACATAGAGGTTCCGAGGATCGGCTGATGAGCTTGAACTACCGACCTCGCAGTTCAAACCAACTTTGCAGTCCAGCGTATGAACCCACAGCGCCACACCAGGACTCCATTCTCCATCTAAGTCTATACACTTCTGAAGGTAGCCTTTCCATCATCTCTAACCCTTCTCTGAAGAATTCTGCAGTCTTCAGTTTATACCACATCAAAACAGCAGTTTGGGCATCCTCAAGGGACTCAAATTGTGTTCCTTTTCAATGTTCTTTGAGTTTAGAGGACAAAAAGAAGTTTGAGGCAGCAAGATCAGGTCTGTAGGGTGGGTGGAGTAAGGTTTTCCAATTAAATCTTCATAGAACAGCCCTGGATACCCTGCAACAATGAACAGATACATTAACGTATGGGAAAAACTTTCCTGACCTTTTTTTCAATGCAGTTTTCAGTGTACTTAAAATTAAGCTCTCATGATCATCCTGTGTCCATCAAGAAAATATTATTATTGCCCGTTTGAAATTCCAAAGAAACAGTTATAACCTTCTGAGCGGATCTCCGTGCCTTGAATTTAACTGACCCAGCACCCCTCAAGAAGCCACTGTTTTGATTAGACCTCTTTTTTTTGAAGGTTCCCTAATGAGACTAAGACAAATGCAACTTGAGAGAACTTGTCTGCAGCTGTCACCGATCACAGAGACCTGTTTAAACAAGTTTCGTTTGGAATCAACCTGTGCTTGTATGAACTGGAACCCTTGTATCAATACTTTCTTGTTTTACCCTCTGCCCCAAACAAACTGAGCATCTACCATCCCTCCATTCAGGACAGTTTCTGCTCAGTCTTGCCTACAGGCAGGCAGCCCTGTGCCTGGTCAGTGTTACAGAGCTCTCTGAGGGCTACTGATAATGCTCACAGGCAACGTCACTCCACCATAAACCTCAGCCTGAAGGTCAGCAAACCTAGCCTCCCGAATTAAGTGCCTGAAGGTACCCCACTCTGCAAGCAAGCCTCTGCCCAAACTCACTCACTTTACTTGTTCTGTTGGCTGCGAAGTCCACCATTCAGTTTTGTGCTCTGGCTTCTTGCTCCACTGCTGCTCCTCCTCTGCCACTCCTCCAGCGTCACAGCTTTCTGTCTTGAAGTCGAAGAGGTTCAATGTATAGGGATGTCAACATCCAAAGGATATACTCAACTCCTGGCTATTGCTTCCCGATGGCAGTGAAATGACCCACTTCTGCTTCTGAGATGGCTCATTTATACCCATATTAAAATTCCAGGTTTTTATAATCACGGTGAACCCTGGTAACTATCATTCACAACTGAATTATATCAGCTTGTCAGTATCTTCTCCTACTTTCTCTTTCCCAGATCCATCAGGTAAAAAGTCATTTAGTGGGAGTTAAAATGATTATGTCCTGGTGTAGCAAAGTAGGGTAAGCACTAGACTGCTAACCACAAGGTTGGTGGTTCAAACCCACCAGCTGTTCCCCCGAAACCCTATACAGGGTTATTATGAATCAAAACCGAGTTGATGGCACGTAACAAATCTAAGAGTGCAGAATTCTTCAGGGAAGAATTGTTGTTGTTAAGTTAGAGGATATCTCACATGTGCTGTATATGTGCTGTTCATATAGTATTATTGACATACAGTTACAACTCCATGTATATAGTAGAACAGACAGGAGGCAAAATTATGAAAACTTCCTGGTGGTATGCCGTGGAGTCGGTTCTGACTCAGTGACCCTGTATAGGGTTTCCAAGGCTATAAATCTTTACAGGAGCAGAAAGCTTCATCTTTCTTCTGTGGAACAGTTGGTAATTTCAAACTGCTGACCCAACTCGTAACCATTACCAGTCATAACGCTACCAGTCAAAACTTCCTAGTCATAACTAAACACCTTGAGAGCTTAGGACCATAGTTTCAGCAGACACCAAGGCCAATTTGGCATAGCATAGTTCACAAAGACAGTGTTCTACATCTGACTTTGGTAAGTAAATGAATGGAGTCCTAAAAGCTTGTAAGTGGCCATTTAAGGTGCAGCTATTGATCTCTCCCCATCTAGAGTAAAGAAGAGAGAAGAGAATAAAACACACATAGAAAAACACGCACACACACACACACACACACACACACACACACATAGAAATAATTTGTCTTAAGGACCATTAAACCATGCGAACCCTAGCCTTTGTGATCCTGTGTGCCGTAAGCACAGGTACCATGCTTGCTGCTCTGAAAGGGATCACAATAGGAGGCCCTGGATAGAATGGGAAGAAAATGTGTAACAAAATTCAGTCTTTTTTCAAAAAAGACCAAGTTTATTGGTGTGACAGACTGGTGAAACCCTCAGACCATGATCCTTAGGCACCTTTCAGGCCTGGAACTGAATTCACCCCTGTGATTTAATTTCCAGTTAAACAACAGGCGTCTAAGGTGAACAGTAACACTGAGGAGTTCCACATTCCTTCGAACAATCAACCATGCAAACTCAGAAAGGCAGCATTTGCCCAGGGATGGAGCTCAAAAGGCCTGAAGGGATGGAGAAGGGGAAATGGAAATGATCAACAGAGGGAGGAAATGGGAAGAAGAGTGCTGTTACACTGTGGGGCTACAGTCAAAATCAGGAATCAAAACGTGTAAGAATTGTTGAATGGAAAGCTGAGTTGTCTGTAAATTGTCACTCAAAACACAATAGGAGTTGTTGCTTGTTTTTTTTTTAATCAACAATAAAACACTAAACCAAGAGGGAAAAAGAGCAAGAGAAATAGTAGCTGAGAAGACCAAGAGAGTAAGGGTCCCATTCAGAAACCCAGGGAGGAGGGAATTTCTAGGACAGAGTAGCTGCCAGTGGGCCATGTGCACACAGGTGAGGGGAAATAAGGGCTGATTGACCATTGGGGATTTTGCCATAGAAGCTACAGGGGATGGAGCAACTGAATAGTGAGTAGAACATGATTTAATGTCTGGCTGCAAAAGCAAGAGGGTTTTGAAAAGGGGGCAGGCAGCTGAAGGGAACAGTAGGGTCCAGAAAGGCTCTGAGTAGAGTTTAAAGAGCAGGGACAGATTGTAAAAGGGGCCCTGAGGTGGTGGGATTAAGTGTGGAGATGAAGAGATTAGTGATGTTGGCTGAAAAGAGACAAAATGAAATCATTTATATTTTACCCAGTAACCGAACTTCGTGTTCCACTGAGGCTTTTTTTCTAACCTCTGTGTACTGACTTGATCTCTAATTAGCAGTAGTGTCATCCTGCTGCTTGTTTGGGGTCATGTCTTATTCATTTTTGTACCTTTCAGCAGTGAGCTAGCTAGGGGCACAATGACTATTTTTTGTTTGAAATCACATGTCTGAAATGGAGATTTGGAAATGTTTTTACCACAAAGACTTGGTGACAACTCCCAAGGAATCAACAAGCAAGGAAATAAAAGCCAACAGTGAACCATTGATGACATAGATATTGAGTAGGTAGGGTGGTCACACGTCCTCAAGTAATTTTGTGTGTGTAGTTCTCCTGCATGTGAGGCTGTCTGGGTCTCAGAAAATGTATTCTGTATGTGAGGAAAAACTCAGAAGCTCTTTCCCCTCCCTCCAGTGTGGCCATAACTCTAAGTTTATGCAACAGGATCATAGCCCTTGTCTCATCTGGTTATCACAACCATATTCTCCTACCTCAGAGGAGACAAACAACTTCCATTAGTCTCATTTCCCAGGGAAAGAAATGGAGACGTAGAGAGACAGGGACGGTAGGAGGGAATGGTGAGAAATGAAGTAAGTGGAGACCGATTGAGTCAGTCTTCAATTCAGAGTCTTGATAGAAGTTCTGGCTGGTAGTGTCTCCTAAACATTGAATAATTCTGTTGCCTCTATATTGGGATAGAAGTCAAAGTCTAGATAGAACACCTTGGTCTAACTGGCTGAGCACAAGCCTAGAGCTGTTCAAAACATTCTGGCCATGATCCAGATAAGAGAGGGAGAGACCTGAACTAGTTTTAGTTTAGGGGGTGGAGAGAAACAAATCAGAAGCTTTGTCAGAACAAACAAGTCAGAAACATTTGATGATTGATTGAAGGTTGGGGTGAGAGAGAAAGTAGAGTCAAGGGTAACTCCCATGTGTCTTGAGAGGATGGTGGGGAGGTCCATGAGAGGGGAACCCAGCATGGGAACCAGTTTGAGAGAGAGAAGGGCTCAGATACAGTAAAGGGATCAGGGGTACAACCACGTGGGGTCCAGCACTTTGATCTCAAGGTCTGGGGCTTAGAAAGAGATTTGTTTGAAGGGACCAACCCAGAGGCCATCCCCACTCTGAGGGTGATTGAAAACCTGAAAATGAGTAATATCACCAGGGAAGGATTGTAGAGAGAGAATGGGAGAGGGCTCAGGGCAGAATCATGAGTTACAGCGACATTTGAGGAGCTGATCAAAATGTGGGCAGGCGACAAAGGAGAGGGTGAAGGAAGGGCCTGAGAGATGAGACAAACAACTAGGAGATGGGTTGCCATGGCAACTGAGGTAGTGAAGAGTTTCAAGGGGAAAGTAATCAACACTGTCAAATGCCGCAGAGAATTCCAATAAGATAAAGGCAGCATTTTCTCTTTGGATTTGATGATTATTAAGCTATTGGTGACCTTAGCTAGAGCATTTTGGGGAAATGATGGGGTATCAGCTGGAGTGTGTGTAGAAAATGTGAGGAGGAGGTAAACCTGCAACCAAGAGTCCTTTGAACAATCTGGGTGGCAGATTTGGAGATGTGAAGAATGGGACTGACGAGGATAAGGGTAGAAAAGCCATGAGCAAGTTTATAGGCAGACATCAACTCAAATGCATGAAGCATCCATTGTTTAGTGACAGAAGTTTATTCATTTCACATATTCTAGTTTGGTGATGGTGGTTATATGCTGTGGAGTCAATTCCAACTCATAGCAACCTGTACAGGGTTTCCGAGGCTATAAATCTTATGGGAGCAGAAAGCCTCATCTTTCTCCCACAGAACAGCTGGTAGTTTTGAACTGCTGACCTTGTGGTTCACAGCCCGATTCATAACCACTGCACTACCAGAGCTCCTTAAATTCTAGTTTAGTTCCTTTTATATGTATGTAAAGGAGTCCTGGTATGGCATTGTGGGTTAATGTGCTAAACTGCAAAGTGGATTTGAACCACAGGGTTGGCAGTTAAAGCTCACCAGCTCCTCCTTGGAAACCCTATACAGGGTTACTGTGGGTCAGAACTGACTCCACGGCACTTAACAACAACAATGTGTATGTAGTGTGTCTAGTGTGGCTCCTTTGGTGACTGAATTAAAATAGGCAGAATCCCTGCTCTCCTAGAAATCTGTCCACCATAAATGACCCTAGCATCCCAATACCAGTGGCAATAACTTCCAGCATCACAGCAACACACAAGCCGCCACAGTATGATGAACTGACAAACGAGTGGTGGAAGAATTGATGCGTTTGAATTATGATGTTAGAGAAGAATTTAAAAGTACTGTGAACTACCAGAAGAACAAGCAAATCTGTGTGGCAAGAAGTACAGTCTGAATCCTTGGAAGCCAAAATGACCAGACTTCATCTCTCATACTTTGAACATATTATCAGGAGGGACCAGCCCCTGGAGAAGGACATCATGCTTGGTAAAGTGGAGGGACAGAAAAAAAGAGGGAGACTTAGAGTTTATCCTGAGAGCAAGGGCAGCAGGGCTTGTGACCTGCTCTGCTGTTATCTGAAAATGGCCCCTCTGTGGAGAAATCCTTAGAGAAGCAAGGTGGGTATTAGGGAGACCAGTTAGGAAGGCTTTGTTGTCATGGACACAATCAACAGAGTTTAGTTAATCTTGGTGCTGGATGGAGTGAAGAGGGCCCTGGAGAGGAGAGGATATTGTGTTCAAGATGATTCTTACTTGCCTTACTGGTGAGACAGTGGTGCCATTCTCAGAGTGGGAGCCCTGGAAGGGGACTGGGTCTGTGAGGCAAACTTGAAGTCTGCTAGTAGGCAGCTAAGACTCCCAGGTAGAGGAGAGGAGGAAGTGACTTGACTGCATAGATCTGAAGCACAGCCTGAAATCAGACCAGTTCAGAACTCCCAAGGGACCTCAGTGGAACTGTGGATTAGGTGTTGGATCTTGAAGCTATGAGGATGACTAAGGAAGAAGAGGTCAGAAGCCAAGCCCAGGAAGCACCAACATTTTGAGATGAAAAGGGAAAAGAAAATTTCCAAGGGTACTGAAAAGAAAGGGCCACTGGGATCCTTCAGCAGGAAGATGGAGTGGCAAATAGCACATCTTCAGAGGAGCCAGGGCCTGAGGGTTGATCTGTGAGCCCCTCCAGTGACCCAGAGTTGGGCAGCATGGTAGTCCTGCATCCTTTGGGGCTCCTAGAAAGCCACTGGGGACTTGGACAGAGCTGTTTGTTTAGGGGTGAATTGAGGAAAAAAAGAGAGAGCAGGATCCAGGGCTTTTTCATTTTAATTGTAAAGGAAAGAGCAATATTCCGAGGGAAGGAAGCCTGAGTGATTGAATGATTAGGGAAGGAGACAAACAGTGAAATGAGCTCCCAAAAGGACTGGGATCAAATGTGGAGGTGGACAAATTAGTTTGGGCAATAATGTGTATTTGACTGAATGGGACAAAATGAAATTATTTACCTCTTAGAGAGTAACTTGATCTTCATGTTCTTTGGGGAGCTTTTTGTCTGACCTGTGTACTGACTGCGGTCCTAATTAGTACCAGTTTTATCCTGCTTGGTGGGTGGGATCGTGCCTTATTATCTGTGTGTGTGTGTGTGTGTGTGTTTCTCAGCACCTAGCAACAAGCAGTAAAGCTTTTTGGGGACTGAGTCAGTATTTTCTGGCTTGGAATAAAACATTTGAAGTTAACATTCAAAGTTGTTGTCTTTTAGCATTCAATTTGGCAGGGGATGTCCCAAAAAGAATCATAGAATTTTGCACCCTTCATCCTTGATTGCTCTGCACCATTTATATGTGTTTGCATTCATTGTCTCTTATGAACTTCACATCCTCCTACAATGGATGGATCATTACCCCGTTTCATAGAGGAGGGAATAGAAAGCAGACACAGAAATGGCTTACTGAAGCAGAGCACAGGTGGCAGAAGCTGGATTCAGACCTCTGTCTCCTAGCTCTCAAGTTCCATTCATCCAGAGTAGCATAGTCGTTCTTCCCAGGACTAGGCTGAGCTGGAGGGAAAAAGGAACAAGAGTCTGAGGTTGAGATGGGGTTGGAGACCTCTAGGGTCTGAAAGCATCTGGTAGACTGAGTGAGGAACCCTGTGTACTAGCACAGAAGCAGGTAGCACTCCAACTACAGGGAGAGATACAGTCTATATTTGCTTCTAAAACTTGTGTAGTTAAGCAACTGTTTTGTCTTTAACCCATCTGAAATGTATGGAGTGCCACAGAGAGCTAATTTGATCTTTCTTCTAAATGGATACCTATTTTGCTCAGCACCGTTTACTGTCCTGAAACCATCTTTTCTCCCAGTTCCCTATGCCTGGACTCTATTCAGTTCCCTCTATTCAGTTCTTGACCTACAAGGGGGCTTCAGAAAGTCTGAAATTTTAACATTGTCTTTTAATTCCATTTTCCATCAGTTTTTTTAAGCCCCCTGTGTTTACCTATTTCTAGTCTAGTCCCACATTTTAATGAGCAAAGCTTTACAAAATGCCTTGCTACCTGCTAAGATAAGCACACACACAAAGCCTTTCATTCTTGTCTTAAATAAATAAATAAAATGATCTTGGTCCATTTTAGAGTCAGCTTGTCATGGGGCTGGGAAACACTGTTGAAGAATTTAGTGAGACTGCATTGAAGCAAGAAATGACATCTTTAGGATATCACTTCTTCCCATCTGTGAACATGCCTCGGTTGAATCCAGGTTTATTTTTACTTTTGTTTTTAAGCTCTTTTAGTGATGGTTGCTCACTTTTGCTATAAACGTTTTTTACATTTCTTAATCAGTTTATTCCTGGGTGCTTTGTTGGTTTTGTTGCTTTAGTGAGTGGAAAACGTTTCCTTTTTCTGTTTTTGCTTTCCAAATGTTAAGCAATTTACTAGTCACTGTGTGCCATTCACAGATACATAGAGAGTAAATATGCTTTGTCCCTGGATGCGCAAAGGAGAACACAGCACACATGTAAGGCAGAGGTAATTGGCTAGAAATGAATGATAATTTCTGAATTAAATGTAACTACATAAGTACTACCTGAATACATTTTCCTTTAAATAAAATTAGAGCATTACAGATAGAAAAGTCTCTAGTGAACTGGCCCCAGCCCCCTGCCCCCAGGTCCCTCCCTTCTTTTCTGAGGTAGTCACTCCTAGAAATTTGCTGTTTACCCCCCAAATGTTCCTGTGCCTGCGGAAATATGTACTCTCATCTATTTGCTGTGTTGTTGGTTTGAACAGACACAGAGGTGTAGATGGAGATGTTGCCCCTCATCTGCTTGCATCCTGCAGGACTATCCCACGTGGCCTGTCTAGCTCTAGGGCTCTTTCAGCTGGTGATTGACTACCATAGCTGACAGCGTCATGTTTGATTTTGTTGTTTCCCTTTAACTCACTATTAAAATGTTTCCAGTGTTTTTCCAAAAAGACAAACCTTCAAGAGCATCTTTGTACATGTCTGTTTGCACATGCACAAGAGTTTCTCTGGGAGAGAAAATTAGAAATGAAACCAATGAATCATAGGGTTTATTGTTGTTAAGAACCCTCGAGTTGATTCTCACTCGTAGTGACCCTGTATAGTGTTTCAGAGGAGCCGCTAGTGAGTTTGAACCGCTGACCTTGTGATTCAGACCGACTGTACAGTCCAGTGCTTATCCTAGAGTGCAATACTAGGACTCTTAATTTCTAATAGAAATTGCTAAGATGTTCTCCAAAGTGTCTCTACCACTTTAATCTCCTGCCAGCTTTGTACAAGTGTCCATTTCTCCAGGCTAACTGCAAGCTTTTAGTTGTAACTATTCTGACACTTGAAATATAGAGTCGCATGTAAATTTGCATGCTTTCTGAATTACCAGAGAGGCTAAAGTCTTGATGTGTTTACTGTCAGTTTGTATTTCCTCCTCTGGATTGCCTGTCCATACCCTTTTGTACTGTTTTAGAGGTATTTGTCTTTTTCCGATTGAGTCTTAAGAGTTCTGTATATACTCTAGACACTAATACTTTGTCATAGGTATTTCAAATATTTTCTGAAATTGTGATTTTTAAAAATTATTTGGTATTTTTTATCTTAGAAAAATTTTAATACAGTCAAATTGACCAGTCTTACTTTTATGGTCCACCCCCCTTTTTTGCAGTTTTATTTAAGGAAGGTTTCCTTGTATCAAATTCAAGCATTTTCTTCTGTATTTTCTTTATAACATTTATTTACACACAAATACATTTTGTTCTGTATACCATATGTTTTTGTTGTTGTTTAGTGCCATCGAGTTGATTCTGACACATAGCAACCCTGTAAAGGGTTTCTGAGGAGTGGCTGGTGGATTTGAACAGCCGACGTTGCAGTTCAAACTGACCTTACAGTCCAGTGCTTATCCTATAACACTACACCAGGACTTCTTATACAGAAAATTCATTCCAACTGTAATTCTCCCCTTCCCAAATAAATATTTATCCCAATACCATGTATGAAATAATGTCATTTTCTCACTAATTTGCAATCATTCCCTTTATCATATACTAAATTCCAATGCCAGTCCAGTGCCGATGTATGTCACGACTCTTTCTGGTCCATTGATCTATGTGTCTCCTCCTGGCTTTAGTGTGGATTGGCAACCAAAATCAGATTGGCAGTTCAAACCCACCAGCCATTCCACAGAAACCCTAGTTTGGTTGTAAAATGCTGTTGAGTTAGTTCTGACACCTAGTGATCCTGTGTCTAGGTTCTAAGGAGTGGCTAGTGGGTTTGAATCACTGACCTTGTTGTTAGTAGTGCAGTGCTTATCCTACAGATTCACACCAGAACTCCCAGAAACCCTATACAGACTTGATAGTATGCTTTGCTAACAGGCAGAACAAATTGCACCCTCATTGCTTTTGCAAAATTGTCTTGGCCATTCCTACATACGTATTTACCCCATGAATTTTAGAATCACCTGACAAGTTTAGGGGGGGAAATCTGCTGGAGTTTTAATTGGGATTACACTGAATTTGCAGATAAATTTGAGATTAATTGGCATCTTTATCATATTGCGTTAGTGGTTAGACACTCGGCTGCTAATAGAAAGGTTAGTGGTTCAAACCCACTAGCGGCTCTTCAGGAGAAAGATTTGGCAGTCAGTTTCCATAAAGATTACAGCCTTGGAAACCCTATGGGGCAATTCTACGCTGACCTATAAGATTGTTAGGATTCAGAATCAACTCAATGGCAATAGATTTGGTTTTGGTTTATCAATACATATTGTTGTCTCTCTCAGTTCATATCATTGTTCTTGTCTTTCAGTAAGTTTTGCAATTTTTTTGGTATATTTTACAGGGTTTTTTGGTCAACTGTGAATAGTATCCCCTCTACCCCTCATTTGTTTGACTTTTTTTTTCCCCTTCCATTTCACCCCATTTACTAATCACTATGCTTGATTTGTAGACAGACACACAAAGTAAACATTCTTCTTCCCTGGGCACAAGCATGAGAGCACAGCCAAACAGAGGTGGCATAATTGGCTAAAAACAAACTAGAATAATTTTAATTTCTACTTTAATTATACCAGTAAAGCATGAACACATTTTCCTTTTTAAAAGTAGAACAGTAATGGATAAAGCTAAAGTTCTTTTGACTACCTCTGAGATCCTAGTTTCTCTACCCTTCACAGGGTAGCCACTGAGTCTTATGTTGTTCCTTTCATAGTAACTGTACAGTCTTAATGTAGATATACTGAATAGATTATACCAAATTATATGTATTTTACAGTAGCCTGCATCTTTCATTTAATCTTATACTTTTGAGATCTACCCCTATTGGTTGCTATTGCTCTTGTTGACTTTTAAAAACAGCTATATAGTATTCCCTCTCATGAATGTCCCATGTTTTCTCCTTCTCTCATGGATAGTGCTGCAAAGAACATCTTAGTACATACCTCCTCCTGAAATGCATCAGTGGGGTAGCTACTGAGAGTGGTATTCTAAGTCCTAAGTGTAATTAGTGTGGCCCAGTGTCTTCTGACACTGGGAGCTTTGGTAGCGTACTGATTACGAATCGGGCTGCTAATCTCACAGTCAGCGGTTCGAAACTACCAGTGGTTCCGCTGGAGAAAGATGAGGCTTTCTGCTCCTGTAAAGATTTACAGCCTCAGAAACCCTGTACAGAGTCCCTGTGAGTTGGAACCGACTCCACGGCCCATAACAACAACAGTGTCTTCTGAAGTGACTCTGCCTGTTAAAATCTCAAAAAATACGAATCCCCGTTTCACCAGACCATGAATTTTATAGATCTGATGGATAAAAAAAGGGTTTCTTGATTAAATTTGCATTTTTTGAGTGATCCATTTCCTTGTAGGTTTACTAGCCACATATAGTTCCAACTATGGGGTTCCTCTCTGTATATCTTTGTTCTATCTTCTTAATAATTTAACTTCTTCAACTAATTAACTGTCTATGGAAGGCATTGCTCAATTTTCTGCCATTCTAACCCTTGTCTTTTTTTTTTAAGGTTTTTATTGTGACTTGAGTAAAAATTTACAGGACAGATCATCAGTTTTACATTCAACAAATAAATCATACACCTTGTTTCATTACAATGATTATAATCCCCTCCATGTACCATCAGTTAACAGTATTTCTCTCTATTCACTGTAGCTCTCTCTCTTTATTTATTTATTTTTTAAACACTCACACTACCATAGGGCACATTCTGCAAGACTGCTGCCTGACCACCAGCTCTTAGCCCCTCTCTTCCCATGAATCTAGAATCCCCAGCTGCTCCCTCTCTCCATGTCCCTATCTCTGCCTCCATTTTTGCTTGTGCTCTTCTTCCTTGATGATCCTAGAGTTCTTTGTTTCTGGACTGTAAGATTAACCACTCCCCTATTTTTGTTACAAAACTTAAACCTTTACAATTGTGACAGTCACAATTAGTCATGATAACAATTATTCACTATTGAATCATAAGAATCTTATCGCCATCTCTTTTAAACAGACTCATCTAGATAAGGTGAAAACTATTCAGCGGGAACTCTTTCTACCCACTCACACTATTAAACTAAGCTCCCCCTTCACCTTGTAAGCCAGTCACTTCGTGCCTTTATCGCCCCCTCATTTTAGGTAGCCAGTTGCCCATCCCTATCTATCCTGTGTACAGAGGGGATAGCATTGATGACTGATATGAAGACTCCTTCACTCTCTCTGTTGGTAGTTAGAGTAACTGCCTCCAAGAGTATAGGTCAGGTTCATCAAATTGTAGCAATTTACCCTTGTTTCCTTTATCAAAAAAAAAACTTGTTTTTAAATCTTCCTTTAGTCGAGTTCTGATTATCAAGCCATCGAGGCTAGGTCAAATGGGTACTGTCTGCAAGTTTGGGTGTTTTTGTGCATCTCCCCTCACTTCATATCAGCTGGATGCTTCACTTTCAGCTCTAGCCCTCTGTGGCTATGTCCTTGTGCGTGGGCTCAGGTGTCCCCAGGTCTTACCGCACTTTGGACCAACCAGCTGTTCCTCTTCTCTCTCTCATCTCCAGGTCAATGGGAGTCAATGAACTATGGTTGAACTCAGCCTATTTCTTCATTGCTGGCCTTTCCTCCTCTTCAACTCACCAGTAGACCAGTGTGGTCGCCAACAAGCTTGCATGCCTGTTCATGTGTTCCCTTTGAGTTTCAGTCTTGGGGTGGGGGTTGTCCTGAAGGAACTTGATTGCTTGCCTTGATGGCTTCCAGGCGAACAACTTGCATATTCTTGTAGTAGCCAGTCATACTGCCATTTTTGTTTTGGGTTTTTCCTGATGATCTTTCTTTGAAGATGTATCTTCTGTCACTCTAGCTGTTCCAGGCTGGTCTGCTTCTCTTTCTAGTGGGGATGTCCCATCTCAGAAGGTTCTGGTTGGGACTCAGGATTCCACCTAAAAAGGCTCTGCAAGAGGCCTACTTCACTGGGTAAGTTCTAGAACCCCTTTTAGGTATTCCAGTCAGTTATAGACTAAAGACGGGCTTACAAGTTTTCTGTAATCATGTTTCCCAATATTCCGTTCTATCCCACTCAAATGTCTATTTTACAATAGTAGGCAAGGGAAACCAATATTCATAAGACAGTCAAGCATCTTAGTATTATTTCCCCTCTTCAAACTATGGCTAGATCCCTGTATCACAGAGCCCTGTTTTCCAAGGTTGAGCATGGTAAATAGTCCCACTTAGCCCATGCAAACCTGTTTCAGTGTTCCCCTATCTACCTTGTTCTTCTATCCCCTTCCCCCTTCTTGTGTATTGCCCTCCCCAACACCCGAAGTATGATGTGTCTGCCCCTTTCCCTGTGCTCTACTGTCACCTTCCTCCACCTCCCACTACACTCCCCACCCCAATCCCACCATTGTGATTACCTTATATTCCATTAACTTTTCCTTCCACTTAAGACAATCTAGTTTATCCTATAATCTACCTGACCTTCTCACCGCCTGGATCTCTGTTCCTCTGTGTTTACCTTCTTTCACATTGTAATTGTTTTGGTCATAGACTGACCTCCCAGATTCTCTGAATTCGTTCTTATAGCTTTATTCTGTTCTCGACAATTCCATTTGTCAATCGAGTTCCAGGTGATGCTGTCATGTACTTCAATCTCTGATTGTTGTCTGTTCTTGTTGGTTCTCAGTCCACAGAACTCCCTTTAGGATGTTTTGCAACCCAGGGTTGGCTTTGGCAAAATCCCTCAGCTTCTTTTTATTCTGGAATATTTTGATTACACCATCATATTTGATTGACAGCTTTGCTAGGTAGAGGATTCTTGGTTGGCCGTTTTGTGGTTTTTTTCAGGGTTTTGTATGTGTCTCCCCATTGCCTTCTTGCCTGCCTGGGTTCTGCTGAGAGAGCCAAGCTTAATCTTTGATTTGCTTGCCTTTGTATATTATACTTCTCTTTTCCCTAGCTGCTTTCAGGATTCTGTCCTTATTGTTGATTTTGTCTTGATGATTTTCTTTTAGAGTCTATCCTTCTTGGGGTTTGTTGAGCTTCTTGAATGCTTATCTTTTCACTTTTCAGGAAGATAGGGAATTTTTCTTCCAGCAGCTCGTCAACTATCTCCTCTGTGGAGTTGTGTGATTCTTCCTGTTCCGGAATGCTAATAATTCTTAGGTTATTCCACTTCATGTTGTCCAACATGAATCTTAGACCTTCTTCAGATTTTTTAAATCCTTTTTTCTGCATGCTCTTCTAACTCAGTAGTATTGAGAGATGTGTCTTCCAGCTCACTAGTTCTGGCTTCCATCTCTTCAATTCTATTCCTTTGCCCTTTCAGTGTATTGTCCATTTCTGATATTCTATTAATAATTGGGACCTCTTTCTATAGGTTTTGAATTGTTTCCAATGTTGTATCTATCTTATCTGAATGTTCCTGTAGCAATTTCCTTATTTTTCTCAACTCTATTGTAAAGTGTTTTGATAAATTTTGTAATATTTTTCTGAATTCCTTCTCAGGCATTTCCAAAGCCTGCCCTCCTTCCAGTTTGGAGTGTAGGTCTACTTCCTGCTCATTTGTCTTAGGCACTTTATCTCATTTCTGGACATATGCTGATATGGTCATCTGTTTCTGTTTTTTGGGGCATGTTCAGTAGTAAGCTGTGGGCTTATTACTTATATGGGTGCGTATTTTGTTATTTTTTATGCTTTCTGATTGCCTCCAGGTAGATGTGATCAGGGGATGGACTTCCCTTTTCATTCTTCTTCCTGAGAAATTTCAAGATGCTACTGTTGGTCAATATGACATAACTCAGGACTTAATTTTCAGCCTGTTTCCTTTTTAGTCCTCCTGTCCCGCTCCCACAACCCCTGTTCAGGCATTTTTCCTAGTGATAAACAGTTCAGGGCTGGCTGTGGCCATTTTGCACTGACGTTTGGTTTTAAGTGGAAACTCTCCATTTAAATTTTGATGATATCTGTGCACATGCCTAGAACCCTCTGGAGGCAGGGGTGGGGGTTGGGTGTGTACTCACTCAGGCACCCCCTCTAGTCACCAGAATGGAGGTGCATAGACAGCGAGAGATCAATGAACAGATACAAAAAAAAAAAAAAGAATGTCCACATCTTTATCTCCCTGGTTCTGTCAGGTGTCTGTGGCAGCTCTGAACCTTCCCCATTTGGTCTCACACAATATGGCCACTCAGGAAGCAGCTGAATGCCTTTGGATTAGAAAGCACTGGATTTCTTGCTTCTGCTACAAATTTCACCTTCCAACTTTCTAAATATTCCTTTATATGTATGTTGTTCAGAGTTCTGGGACCATCCCCTGATTCTGCTTGGTCTGGTATTCTGTGTTGTTGCTGACAGACCTCCTCATTGCACTTTCACCCTCTCCACCATCTTGTTTGTTCTAAACCTTGTCTTTTAGTGTATTATGTCTTTTATTATGGTAGTGGTGGTGATTATGTGCCGTTGTGTTGGTTACAACTCACAGTGGCCCTGTATAGGGTTTCTGGAGCTCTAAATCATTACAGGAGCAGAAAATCTCATCTTTCTCCTATAGAGCAGCTGGTCAATTTGAACTGTTGACTTTGCAGTTAGCAACCCAATTTGTCACCCATGTTGTTATGTGCTGTCGAGTTGATTCCAACTCATAGTGACCCTATATAGTCGCACCAGTTTCTGATGTGTGACTAGTGGGTTTGAACTGTCACCTTTCTGTTCAATTTGACCTTGCAGTCCAGTGCTTAACCTGCAGTGCCACACATTCAATTTTTATGTCAAATTTAGAATTGTGTCTAAAGAAGACCTTTCCTACACCAAGATCCTAGCATTCTTGCTATATTTTTTTCTAGAATTTTAATTTTTCTTACATTTATATTTTGAATTATTTTATGTTTTATATTTGTTTTTATTGTATACGAAACTTATGTGTGTTATGATACAGATATTTAGTTTTAATAAATTTCCGAATTGTAAACCATTTTTTATGCCATGTATTGGAATCTACCAATTAGAAGAGATTCATATTTGTGCCCATTCCAAAGAAAGGTGACCCAATGGAATGCAGAAACCATCAACCAATATTATTACTACCACATGCAAGTTAAATTTTGCTGAAGATAATTGAAAAACAGTTGCAGCAGTATAGCAACAGGATGCTGCCAGTAATTCAAGACAGATTCTAAAAAGGACATGGAATAAGGGATACCATTGCTGACATCAGATAGATCTTGACTGAAAGCAAAGAATACCAGAAAGATGCTAACTTGTACTTTATTGACTATGCAAAGACATTCAACGGCCTGGATGATAACTACCTATGGATAATATTTCAAAGAATGGGAATTCCATAACACTTCATTGTGCTCCTGTGGACCTTGTACATAAACCAAGAGACAGTCGTCAGAACAGAACAAAGAGATACTAAATAGTTCAAAATCAGGAAAGATATGTGTCAGGGTTGCATCCTTTATCATACTTATTCAGCCTGTATTCTAAGTAAATAATTTGAGAAATCAGATTATATGAAGAAAAAATGTGACGTCAGGTTTGGAGGAAGACTCATTTACAATCTACAATATGCAGATGACACAACCTTGCTTGCTGGAAGCAAAAGGGACTTACACTAACTAATGAAGATCAAAGACTACATTATTCAGTATAAATTTTACTGCAATGTAAAAAAAACCGAAAATCCTCACAACTGGATTAATAAATAACATCATGAGAAATAGAGAAAAGATCATTTTGCTTGGGTCCACAAACAATGCTCAATGGAAGCATCAGTCAAGAAGTCTGTTGCAAAAGACCTCTTAAAGATGTTAAAAAGCAAAGATGTACTTTGAGGACTAAAGTGTTCCTGACTCAACCCATGGTATTTTCAGTCGTGTCATATTCATGTGAAACTTGGACACTGAAAAGGAAGACCATAGAAGAACTGGTGCCTTTGAATTATGATGTTGGCAAAGAATATTGAAAGTACCACTGACTACCAGAAAAACAAACAAATCTGTCTTGGAAGAAGTACAGCCAGAACACTCTTTAGAAGCAAAGATGGCAAGACTTTTGTCTCTTGTACTTTGGCTGTGCTGTAGGGAAAGACCAGTCCCTAGAGAAGGACATCATGCTTGGTGAAGTGAAGAGTCAGTGAAAAAGAGATGGATTCACTCAGTGGCAGCAACAGTGGGCTCAAACAGAATGATTGTGAGGATGGTGCATAACCAGGCAGGGTTTCATTCTGTTGTGCATAGAATGTCTGTGAGTCGGAGCCAGCTTGATGATACCTAACAACAATTAGGTAATCTGTAATTTCCCTAGTGGAGTCCTGGTGTGGTGCTGTAGGTTAATGTGCTAGACTGCAAAGTTGGTTTAACCCCCAAGGTTGGCAGTTCAAGCTCCCCAGCCACTACTCGGAAACCCTATACAGGTAGTTATGGATCGGAACCGACTCAATGGCACTTAAAAACAACATCAACCACCTTTATTTTGTAGTACTGGTGTGGCACTGTAGGATAAGTACTGGACACCAAAGTCGGTTTGAACTGTGAGGTCGGTGATTCAAATTCACCAGCGTCTCCTTGGAAACCCTATACAGGGCCATCCACTATGAATTGGAACTGACTTGACAGCACTTAACAACAACAACCTGTATCTGACACAAAATTCTAATAGAGGTCTATGTCAGAGCTCTTTCTGGTGGCCTCCTGGTGTGGCACTATAGGATCAGCACTGGACTGTGAACCACAAGGTCGGCAGTTGACACTCACCAGCTGCCCCTATTCAGGTTCGTTATGAGATAGAACCGACTCAATGGCACTTAACAACAACAGCAATGTATTTGTCTATTCCTAGACTTGATGATATGCTTTACTGATGGGCAGAACAAATACCAGCCTCTTTGTTGCTTTTCCAAAATTGCCTTGGTCATTCGAGCATGTCTTCCTACCAGTGAGTTTTAAAACTAGCCTAACAAGTTGCAGGGAAAATGCTGCTAGGATTTTAACTGGGATTACATTGAGTTTTTGGATAATTTTGAAGTAAATTGACATGTTTATCATATTGAGTCTTCCTCCCAATATGCATTGCTCGCTCTCTCTTGGTTCAAGTCATCATTTATGTCTTTAAGTAAAGTTTTACCATTTTCTCCAGTTAGTCTTACATATTTCTTGGTAAATTTATTCCCGGATATATTAGAGGTTTTAACGAATCGGACTGTGAGCCGCAAGGTCAGCAGTTTGAAACTACCAGCTGTTCCGCGGGAGAAAGATGAGGCTTTCTGCTCCCGTAAAGATTTATAGCCTCGGAAACCCTGTACAGCGTCGCTATGAGTCGGAACTGACTCTACGGCACATATCAACAACAACAACATTGACAACTGTGAATAGGGTTTCTTCTGACCCTTATTTGTTTGGCTCTTGTTTTTTTCTTTTTCTTCCTTATTCCATGTCACCCTGCTTACTAATCACTGTGCTTGACTTGGACACACACACACAAAGTAAATGTTCTTCTTCCCAGGCACGAGCGTGAGAACACAGCCAAACACTTAGAGTTGGTATAATTGGCTGAAAACAAATTAGAACCTTTTCCATTTGTACTTTAATTATACCAGTAAAGCATGACCACATTTTCCTTTTAAAAAGCAGAACAGTAATGGATAAAGCTAAAGTTCCTTTTGCCCACCCCTTCACCACCCATAAAGTTTACGTAGCTCCTGCTGTAGTAACTGTATAGTTACTGAGACAGATTTTTAAATAAATCAAACACGTTATAGGTATTTTACTGTAAGCTACATTTTTCAGTCTTCTATGTTAAAGACATACTATTGTGTTGATTGACCTAGCTCTTGCTCATTCCTTTTAACAGCTTTATTGCATTTGTTCCCATGAATGTACCACTGTTTTCCTTCTCTACAATCCATGGTCATTTTGTTGTTTCCTTTTCTCTCCCCTATCATGAATAGGGAGTCCTGGTGTGGCGCTGTGGGCTAATGCACTGTACTGCAAAGTTAGTTTGAACTGCAAAGTCGGTGGTTCAAGTGCACGAGCTGCTCCTTGGAAACCGTATACAGGGTCTCTATGGTGTTTACGAATCGGACTGCTAACCTCAGGGACAGAAGTTCAAAACTACCAACTGTTCCGCAGGAGAAAAATGAGGCTTTCTGCTTCCGTTAAGATTTACAGCCTTGGAAACCCTGTACAGGGTCACTCTGAGTTGGAACCGACTCCATGGCACATAACCGCCACCACCACTGTGGGTTGGAACTGACTCAATGGCACTTAACAACAACAACAATCATGAATAGGGCTGCAGAGACAACCTTGTACAGGTCTCTTCTGTAATATTTGTCTATGGTAGAGAGACTGAGAAGTAAATTTGGGTCTCAGAGTTTCCATGTTCTTAGTTTTAACAGCTATTATCACAGTGTCTCCATCCTTTTTGTGTGCCATTTGCACTACCAGCCTCAGGGTATGAGAGGACTATAATCCCACACCATATGCAATAGTTTTAAATATATACCTATCTAATGGGTGAAAAAAATGTAATCAATTTTAAATGTATACAGTTAGAGAGATTCTTGTAGGTGTTTTGCCTTTCCTTGTTTCTGAATTACCTGTTTTTATTTTCACTCATTTGAAAAATCAGATGATCTGAACTCATTGGTTTATAGAATTTTGTCTTTGTTATCTAGTACTGCTATAACAGGAATACCACAAGTGAGTAGCTTTAACAAACAGAAATTTGTTTTTTACAGTTCAAGAGGCTAGAAGTCTAAATTCAGGGCTCTAGAGGAGGATCCTTGTCTCTTCAACATCTGTGAGCTTGATACCCCTGGAAGTTCCTATGTGTCTGGACACCAGTTTTCCCTTGGGCCTAGGAGGGCCAAAGCATGTGCCCCATGTCCAGCACTTCTTTCGTGGCAGTAGTGAGATCCCTCTCCTCTCTGCTCACTTTTCTCTCCTTTTATCTCTTGTGAGTTAAAAGGTGTGACTCAAGAAAGGATGTGACTTGAGTAAGGGTGTGTGACCTGAATCATGCCCTCTTTTAAGGCTTTGACTCAAGATACACCCTTCCAGCTCCTTGATCCTGCCTCATTAACATGTTTCATTATTGTTAAGTGCCATGAGTCCATTCTGACTCATTGCAACCCTATATAGGGTTTCCAAGGAGCTGCTGGTGGGTTTGAACCACTGACATTATGGTTAGCAGTCTGGTGTTTATACTAAAACTCCATATCAGGGCTCTAGAGGCTAGGATTTAGAATATATCACAAAGTGGAAGATAAATTATATCAGATTACAAAATGAAGGGCACCCACACAATCCTGGAAATCATGGCCTAGCCAAATTGACACATATTTTGGGGGGGATTCACTTCAGTCCATGATAAATTTCCTAATTTGGATATTAATCTTCTGTATATCTGTGGCAAATGTTTTCTTCCAATTTATTTCCTCCACCTCTAACTCTTTATAGGCATTCTGATGTGGCACTGTAGGATAAGCATTCAACCACAAGGTTGGTTTGAACTGCAAGGTCAGTGGTTCAAACCCATCAGTTGATCCTTGGAAACCCTATTCAGGGTTGCCATGAATCAAAACTGACTTGATGGCATTTAGCAACAATAGTAATAATTTATAGGATCTTTTGGTAGAGTTATCATTTTGACATAATCAAATAAAATTTCCTTTTTTTCTGTTTTTAAAACTATATCAGATTTAAGTCTTTCCTATTCTGTGTTATTTTCTCATTTTGTTTTTATTTGAATTTTTAATGCATCTGCTGGAGTATATTTTTATGATTGAATATTGCAACCTTTCTCCAGATACACAGCCAGTTATCACAACACAGATTGACTAGTTCATCCTCTCTCTCAAATGTCTAGGTGGATCTTAGACCCCTGGTATTTTTCACTTGTCTGTTTATTCCTGTCCTTCCAGTCTATTTTATTTGCTTTGCTATCTGCTAATTAAAATCCCCATTCCATGTGCTTCCTTTTTAATTATCTTAGCTAATTAGTATCGCACATTAACTCTTCCACATGAATTTTAAAACCTGCTTGCCCAGCTCTATGAATGTAAAGATTAATTGTGGGAAATTGACATCAGTACAATATGGAGCCTTTCAGTCTGTGAATCTAGTAGAGCTCCCCATTTATTCTAGTCGTCTTGGATATCCTTCAGTCTTGTTACCGTTTTCTCCATAAAGAACTTGACTGTCTCCTAATGGGTTAATTCCTATGGTTTTTATTGCTGTTACGAATGAGTTCTTTCCCCAGCCCCCCTATTTAAAAAAAAAAAATTTTTTTTAACTTTTGTTGGCTACATTTCTTTTTAGTCTACTTACTAATCACTGTACTTCATTCACAGACACACACAAAGTAAATGGTCTTCCTCCCTGGGCACAAACATATGAGCACAGCCAAACACTCAGAGCTGGCATAATTGGCTGAAAATGAATGGGAATTTTTTCAAATTAAAGTTTAATGACACAACGAAAGATGAATACATTCTCCTTTTTAAAAAGTAGTACATGGCAGATGCAACTGTAGTCCCTTTTGGCCACCCACTGCCATCTCATTCCCTTCCTCTTCCCCAGGGCACCCACTGTAATGGGCTCAATGTGTACTTTTCCAGACCTTTCTAAAACTTGTAAATACAAAGACAGGAACCCACAGTAAATATATGATATAATTGCAAATAATGAGTCTTTTTCTTTTCAGTTTTCATTGATACTCAATTTTTTTATTGACCTGGATTTTATTATGATTAGAGAATAGAATGTCTGTATTATCATCCATCACAATGTGAAAGTAAATTTATAATAGTTGGGCGGTAGCAATGGAAGGAAGCGGGTAAGAGGACTAACTGGGATGATAGAGCTAAGTGGACAAGAAGGAATGAAAGTTGTAAAATTAAAATTAAAAAGACATACCTAAAACGTGTGTATGTGTGTGTGTGGTGGTGGGGGGGGGGTTACTTTCCAAGTGATGCAAAGCCTCACTTGTCATGTAGGCTGTCAGTAGGTCTTATTGCTAAAAAAGATCCTCTTTAGAGGGTTTCCATGACCTAGTTTTGACTTGAGACTTATAAGGAGACATTTTGGGGCAACTTCAAGGAAGTCCTTTTCTCCCTGACTAAAGAGATAGACCTGGAAAGCTTTCTTGGCCCTCCCTCCTTTCTTTCTGCCTAGGTGCTGTTGGGTGAAAATGTGATGCTTGGAGCTCTGACAGCCGTCTTGAGACCAGAAGACTGAGACTTACAGCTCTCTGCTGACTCACAGCCCAGATACTAGAACTGCTGACTACTGGGCTTTCCTTTGTTGGAAATAAATAAATAAATGCCCTTGTTGTTTATAAGCCACTCTTTAGTGTCCTGTTACATGCAGATGAAAGCACCCTTCCTAAGACAAGGGAGTGCTCGTGTGGCACTATAGGATCAGCACTGGACTGCTAACCACAAGGTCGGCAGTTCAAACCCACAACTACTCCTTGGAAGCCTTGTATGGGGTCGCTATGAGTCAGAACAGCAACTTATCAGCAGCAACTACAACAACAACAACAAGATCTTATTGCTGGGGAGGTGACCTGAAGGAACAGTCACAGACTTCAGCCAGGGTGAGGCGCTGCAGGCAGAGAGAAGATAGGGCACTGCTGCTCTTCATCAGAAGCCCTGTCCCCTGGATTTTTGAAAACTGATGTCATTTATTAAGTGCCATCAAGTCAATTCCAATGCATAGCGACCCTATATATAGGGTTTCTGAGAAGCAGCTGGTGGGTTTGAACTGCTGACCTTGTGATTTGCAGCACAGTGCTGAACCTACTGCCACACCAGAAATGTACATCATGTATTATTTTGATAGAAATAGAAAACTTTTTTTTTTTTATTAATTCTGGTAAGAAGTATGTCAAAACATCAAATTGTGACTGTCAGCAACTATAAAGGTAGAAGTTTTGTAACAAAAAGTGGGGAGTAGTTAATCTTATAGTCCAGGAACAGAGGACCTTAGGACCATCAAGGAAGAAGAGCACAAACAGAATGTGGACCCTATCCAGAGAGACAGCGACACTAGAGATGGAGGCAGAGATAATGACATGGAGAGAGGGACCAGCTGAGGACTCTGGACTCATGGAAAGAGAAAGGCTGTGTGCTGGTGGCCAGGAGACAGGCTTACAGAATGTGCCCTTTCGTTGTTTAAATGATTATATATTCCTGAGTGTTTTTGTGTACATCCTCCCACACTCAAAAAATACCAGAAGGAATGGAAGCAAATACTATTGAATGATTATGCACGGAGATGATTATGATCATTGTAATGAAACTATGAGTGTAAAACCAATGTTCTCCCATGTAAACTATCACTCAATTCACAATTAAAAAAAAAAAAAAAGTATGTCAAAACATGAACTATTGTTTGCCTCTGGGTACCTTTGGGTACTTTGAAATGCCCTAAGATGTTTACAAATTATATTGTAATTTTTTTAAAGTCAGGGTCCTAGAGTCATAGGAAGCTGGACACACAAGAAAGTTGAGTTTTGGAGTAGGAAGACTTTGAGAGCTCCAGGTAAGGAGTAAGTATTGTGGGTGCAGAGTTCATCACTCACCTGGTCCCAGTGAGGTGTGGCTGCTCTCCTGAGTTTTCAAGGCGCAGCTGTGAGTCCAGCATGTTTGGAACACACAGGGATAAGTATCCGGGTGGAACCAAAGGAAGAACAATGACACATTAGGCTGGGCAGCACATACAAGCCCTGTTGTCAAGCCAAGAAGTTTGAACTTCGATTCTAAGGCTAATGAGGATCCAGTGAATTTTCTAAAGCCAGGGGAAAAGTGTGATCATATTTTCTTTTAGTTGAGTTTCTCTTTCTGGCCTTTTTGCCAGTGAAAGAAACTCACTTCCAACAACTCTGGCAAAAATGGAACTTACTGATTTCCATGGCCAAACCACAGACCAGGGCTAGGGTCAGTTGGATCCCAAAGTCCCTGGAGCCAAGAACTTGACCTTCAGCCCATGTGCTTCTCTTATCTCCATGTCTCCCAGCTCTGCAGGCCAACCAGCCTCACTCTCTCAGGCTGACTTCTTCCCCATGTTGTCATTCATGGCTACCAGTGTTTCACATTCCTCAGGTTCATGACCAAAAAGAGACTGAGTAGGGAGTGCAGGGGCTAGGGTAAGAGGCCACATGAATCAGTGTTACTTTCAGTTTTGTCTAATTTCTCTGTTTTCAGTGTCCTCATCTATGCAATGGGGACAATAACAGTAGCAGCCGCTGAGTGTTGTGAGAGTTAAGGGAGCTGACCTGACACATAGTACAGTGATTCTGAAGTGCTAGTTATGAGGTCTCTGTCCCCAATTCTAGAAATCTAGGAGCCTGAATCAGGAGCCTACCCCTGGCCAGTAAGGTGGGTGATGTAACGAGAAGATGGGTTCCATCAAATAGATAGGGTGGAGTGCAGACTGATTTCCCAGGAGCATTTGCAGTGTTGTTGGGAGATAGAACAATGCATGTATCCCACCATCCCCCTGGCTGCCTGCAGAGGAGGGTTCAAAGGGGTCTTCAAAAACAAGCCTGGAGATGAGGAGACTACCTAAGACCTCACCACGTGATCATGATGAGAAGTGATGCAAACAGGAGCCAAACAAAGTGTGAGAGGAGAGGAAATGGGGACAAGATAAGTTTTGGAAGTAGAGGAAAACAGCATGGTGCCAGCTGACTGTGAAAGGGTGAAGACACCTCAAATCAGCCACAAACAGAGCCTTGCCAAAACATGGCTTCTTTATTTTTCCATGACTCAAATTTACTCTTAATCTCATTCCCTGCTCCCCACCCCCCCACCCCCACCCCCCCTTTCTGTTCAGTAGCAGAAACTTGATCAAACTCCATCATCTCCAGACTTTTCTTGGTGGTGGTGGCTGTGTGCCGTGGAGTCGGTTCCGACTCATAGTGACCCTGTACAAGGTTTCTGAGGCTGTAAATCTTTACAGAAGCAGAATGCCTCATCTTGCTCCCGAGGAACAGCTGGTAGTTTCGAACTGCGGTTCACAGCCCGATTCGTAACCACTACGCTACCAGAGCTTAGGTTTCAAATAAATTCTTGGTTCACTTCTACTTTTTCTGCCTCCTCCTGTTCCTTTTCTTCTCTTAAGGGTGGTCTGTGTCCTGAGAGTAGGGGCATACATGTGCATCTGGTCCTGGTCCAGCGTCTTATCTGTCTAGTACCATACACTGAGCAGAGGCATCCTGGCTGTGTCTTTATCCTGACCATGAGGCATTTCCAAGTTCACTCACTTCTCCATACCTTCATTAGCATCCTCATGCTGTGGGAACATACAGGACTCTGGAGGATACTGTCAGGCCTGTCTCCCAGACATCTACCCCTAGCAGGACTCCCCAACCTGTCCAGCCCATGTCGCAAGCTTTTGCTCTCCCAGACAACACTATGAGGAGCTGGGCAATGGTCTCTTCTGCTCTGAGCTACCTCAGATTTCTTTGGGAAGATCTGCTATTAGCCACTTCTCCATATGATTCATCTTCTCCCACCAGCTGGTAGAACTTTTATTTCTTTTTAGGCAGAAAAATAGCTTCTTCTTCCTCACTTTAGTGTTCATGGCATCAAGCAAGTTCTGAGTCCCTTGGGTACTTCTCTCTCTACAGAAGTTCAGCTATTGCAACCAAATGTCCTGTCTGTGCTGTGGTCTCAAGAGACTGTTTGAAGCCATTGACTGGCTTTGTTATCACATTCATACTGTCACAATACTAATCTTCCCCAAAGCTTGACTGAATTGAGAGGTGGCTGTAATGGAGTTACCAAAGATGGCCACCATGTGTTCCTCCTACCAAGAGGCAGAATCTAACCCCACTTCCCTTAAATCTGAGTGGGCCTTAGTGACTTTCTTGACCAATAGAATGCAGCAGGAGGGACATTCTACAGCTCGTGAAACTAGGTCATGAGTCTTGCAGCTTCTGCCTGGGCCTCATGTAACACTCTTGGGACATTCCTTCTTGCAACTCAGTTACTCTTCTATGAAAAGTCCAACCCAAGTCAAGACTCATATGTGGTATTTCCCTTGATAGCCTCAGCCGAACTTGTAGCTGCCTGCAAGGTGTGTGAATGAGATATCTTGGACATTAAGCACAACTGAGCCTTCAGATGACACCATCTGACTGTCCCAGCTACCATTTGGTTGCAACCACATGACAGACTAAGCAAAAATCACCTAGCTGAGCCTTGTCAATACCTAGAACCATGAGAAATAATAAAATGTGCTTTTAAGTCACTAAAATTTAGGTCATTTGTTTAGCACCAAAACAGTGATATACAAGGAAGGTTGGGGGAGGTGGGCAAGGGGTACACTGAATAACATATAGAATATCATCCTACTACAGAAGCATTTGGCATCCTGGTGTGGTACTGTAGGATAAGCACTGGACTGCTAACTGAAAGATCGGCAATTCAAACCCACAAGCCACTCCTCAGAAACCCTATACAGGGGCGCTACTTGGAACCAACTTGACAACACTTAACAACAACAGCAACACAAGCATTTCAGTAGACCATCATAACATAGTATGGTAAGTTCAATAGTGGAACATACTTACACACAGAAAATTCACAGAGCCTTCTAGAGGAGGTGACCCTAGGTCTGACTTCTTTTTTTGTTTTTGTTTTTTCTTAAATGTTTTATTGTGAATTATGTGATAGTTTACATGGGAGAACATTAGTTTTACATTCATTCTATCATATATCATCTCATTGCCATAGTTATAATCCCCTCCATGCAATCCTTCCCCCGTACTCCCCAGGTCTTCAGCACACAGTCGCTCTCCCTCTCTGGATCTAAAGTCTCCAGCTGCTCCATCACTCCACGTCATCATCTCTGGCTCTATTTCAGGCATCACTGCTTCTCTAGGTAGGGTCCCGCTGTGTGCTCTTCTCCCTTGATGGTTCTAGGGACCTCCGCTCCTAGACTGAAAAGTTAATCACTCCCCTCCTTGCTATAAAATGTCTACCTTTACATTTCCAACCCTCACAATCAGTCCTGATAACAATTATTCACTATTGTATCACAAGAGACCCGTCTGCATTTCATTGCATCAGCCCTGCCTAGTCAGATTGAATACTACTCACTGGAGATTCTACCTTCCTCCAGGCCCTCTGGATCTAGGTTCCCTCTTGAAAGCTTGTAAGCCAGTCACTTCTTGCCTTTGTAGCCCCCTGTCCCCCATTTTGGGCAGCCAATGTCCAAGTTGCCCATCCCTGTCTACTCTGCGTGTGGAGGGGGTGGGAATGATTCTTGCTGTAAGGACTTGTTCCCTCTTTTGAGCTACTACTTCCATAGGTGTAGGTCAAGTTCATCAAATTATATGAGAATACTTTTTTTTTTTCCCTCTTCTTTTTACTTCTGGTTGAGCTCTGATCATCCAGTCACTGAAGCCAGGATAAGTGGGTATTATCTGCAAGTGTGGGTGTTCTTATGCATATGCCCTCTCTTATCAGCTGGACGCTTCACTCTCCACTCTAGTCCTCTGTGGCTACGGGTCTGACTTCTTAAAGATGAGTAGGAAGAAGCATAGTAGAAGGAGGAAATTACAAGCAAAGGTTATAGCTTAAGCAAAGCCTCAGAAATGAAAAACAGCAAGGCTGTTTTTGGTGTTCTTGGAGGATGAATGAGACTAGAGAAGTGGGCCTTGCCCTGGAGGACCTTAATTGCCACCAATGTCATGAAATTTAGACACTATCCTGCAGTCAGTGGCACTATAGAAAGGTCTTACAGCAGAATGACACATTGAAATTTGTGATTTGGGAAGATCACTGTGGTGGGTGATATGAAGGTTAGATTTAGGAATACCAATTATGAAATGATGGCCATGACCAGAACCAGACACCTTTAGAAAGTAAAGTCACAAGTGCATGATGGGTGTTGACTGTTGGGGGTGAGAGAGGGTAGAACCAAGGGTGATACCTGTGTGTATGTGTGGGGCCTTGTGTGGATGGTTGGTAGATATTTGAGATGGGAAACCCAGCATGGGAAGATGATTTGAGGTGGGGTGGGGGGAGTAACAATGAGCTCAATGTCATATAGACAGAACTGAGGGTCCTGGGGCATGGCAAGATGTGACTCAGTGGGCCTCTGGATTCCCGTATCTGAGGCTCAGAAAGAAATATGATGGACCAACCTGGGAACAGATGGTAGATGGAGCCTTAGAATTAATGAAATTAGCAGGGAGATCAGCAAGAGAGAATGGGAGAGGGTCCAGGGCAGAATCATGAGCTACAACAATATTTGAGGGGTCAACTGAAGTATGGATAGGCAACAAAAGGAGAGAGAAGGGTCTGAGAAATTAGACAACTAGGAGAGGGTTTCCATGGCAAACTACAAGGTAGTGACGAGTTTCAAGAACAAAGTAATCAACACTGTTATAGTCCCCAAATCTCAGAAAAATAAGAAGCAAAGTCCCTTGAATTTGGCAATATGGTATTTATTGCAAGAATTGTTTGGGGGAACAGATTTAGAGGAGTAAAAGCTTACAGGGGATGATGGGTAGAATGGGTGGAGGAGATAGAGACCCCTCCATAGAGAAGGTTGGATGGCCTGGGGAAGAGTTGGATGGTAAATAGAAAAAAGTGGAGTGTTGCTGAAAACAGTAGATACCCTAGAATTACTTGTCTTGAAGAAAGACAACACCAGAGGGGGAGAGAATGAAAAGAAAGATTTGTAATTGAGCTGGAATTTATCTTCTGTGCCCAGCTGCTAAGGAACAAGGGTGTGGTTGGAGTTAAGTCTAAAGAAGCCTATGGTTCTCCTCCCTCATACTCTGGCAACACCAAATACCCACAAACTCACCCTTGATGCTTTGTACTTCTGGGGCTTTGCTTATGCTGTTCCCTGTGCTTGAAATATAGAGAAAAGACTTTCTCACGTTGCTCTTGCTGATCCTGAAGAAGACAGACGTAAGATCGTTTACACTGTCAAATGTTGCAGAATGGTTAATATTGATAAGAAAATGGCTCAATGAACTGAGGAGGTAGGTCATTTGGTGACTGTCCATATACTATTTGTTAGAACCATTCTCTATATCTTTTTCTCATCCTGTTCTGTGGTTTAGATGGTGGACCTCGATACCACCCAGACTCCCTGCCTGTGGCTTCTAGTTGAGTTTAACCATTGAAAGCCACTAGAGGAAGATTGGAGTGAGAGAGGAGAGGAGAGGAAAGTTTCCCCGACTACCCTCTTGTGGGCTGTGGATGGTCCCTTTCTTAAAGCTATGTCTTTCTCTTTATTTTACTTTTAATAAATGCTTTTATTTTGGATTGAGTGAAAGTTTACAGGGCACATCATCAGCTTCACATTCAACCATTCATATAGATTGTTTCATTACATTGATTATTATCCCCT
>NW_006408814.1:903886-921456 GCF_000296735.1 Chrysochloris asiatica | reverse complement strand
TCAATGGAGATGCAGATGACATCCCTCTTTCAGGTGGGTCTTCGGTGAATGCTGGCTCCCTCAGGCAAGCTCGCTCCAAAGATGGAGAAGCGGCTGTCCTCTCGCTATAGGGTCAAATTAGTCAGACTGGAATCCATACTGGAGAGCTTTTGACCTGTAACACAGACTAAAACTCTAGCCCATTGGTTAGTCACGTAATAAAGAAACATTCCAGCATCCTAACATGATACCTCCCCCCCCCCATTTGTCTTTCTCTTTAGGTTCTGAAAACCACACCTCTTCAAGCTTAAAAGTGGAATGATTTCCAAGTGGAACTCTTAATTCTGTCACACCTCTTGGAGTAGTTTTTTTTCATTAAATTAGCTTCAATTAAATACTTTTGTACCACCCTTGTTTGCTACAGGACTCTGGCTGAATCAGTGAACTTGGTTCAACTACTGAACTCAGTTCATCTGTTGACAGATGCAGTAGGAGGGTGTACACTAGTGAGTGAAAACAGACCTGGGCCCTGCCTGCATGGAGTTGTTGCTCCAGTGAGGGAGCCAGGTATTAACCAAGTAAAGAAGGATGTAGTGATTTAAACTCTGATAGACGCCATTGAGAAATCTTCCTAGGAAAATAGAAAAGTAACATTTGACCAAAGGAGTGGAAGTTAACTAGGATTGAGAAGAGCATTGTACACAGACAACATGTGCAAAGCTTCCTAGTGGAAGAGTAGTGCAACTCAGAAATCAGAAGGAAACTGTCATGACTGATTCATTTATGAGTAAGATTGATTTAGAGGCAAATAACAGAAAACCCAACTGAAAAAACAAGGAAGACATTTATTAGCACACATGAGTCCTGGTGTGCAGTCAACCATAAGGTCAGTTTGAACCGCAAGGTCAGTGGTTCAAACTCACCATGTTCCTTGGAAACCCTGTACAGGGTTGCTATGAATCATAACCGACTCAACAGCACTTGACAACAACAACAACAAAGATGGTAGTTCAAATGTCATCAAAGTCCCAAGTTCTGTCCATCTTTCATTTCTTGGTCTTTCCACTTTCAACATATGAGCTCCTATGGTTACGAATCGGGCTGCGAACCGCAAGGTCAGCAGTTTGAAACTACCAGCTGTTCCACTGGAAAGATGAGGCTTTCTGCTCCTGTAAAGATTTACAGCCTTGGAAACCCTATACAGGGTCGCTGAGTCGGAACCAACTCCATGCACATAACCACCACCACCATCCCCATGGTCACAAGAAGACTGTAGCCATTCCAGGCATTGTATCCACCATACCAAGGTTCTGAGATGAATGAAAGAAAGGGTTTCTTCTTTGTATTTATTTTTTAAGAAGTAAGAAAACTTTTCCAGAAACATCCCATCACCACCATTATACTTCCCTTCCCACATCTCTTTGGTCAGATTTGCCCAAACAAATCAAACTCCTACTCATAAACCAAATTCAAACTGAAGCTGAAGAAAATAAAAACAAGTCCACAAGAGCCAAGATATGGCTTTGAATATATCCCACCTGAATTTAGATCTCTAAATCCCACCTGAATTTAGAGATAATCTGAAGAACAGATTTGATACATTAGACAGTAACAACTGAGGACCAGAAGAGTTGTGGGAAGACATTAAGAACATCATACAGGAAGAAAGCAAAAAGTCATTAAGAAGACAAGAAAGAAGGAAAAGATCAAAATGAATGTCAAGAGACACTGAAACTTGCTCTCCAGCATAGACATGTTAAAGCAAAGGGACGAAATGAGGAGGTACAAGAGCTGAACAGAAAATTTCAATGGTCAGCTCAAGAAGACAAAGTCAAATATTACAACAAAATGTGCAAAGATCTGGAGTCAGAAAACCAAAAGGAAAGAACATGCTCAGTATTTCTCAAGCTGGGGCCACTGAAGAAAAAAATCAAGCCTCGACTTTCGTTATTGAAGGATTCTCTGGGCAAATTATTGAATGATACAGAAAGCATCAAAAGAAGATGGAAGGAATACACAGAGTCATTGTACCAAAAGGAAATGGTTGATGTTCAACCATTTCAAGAGGTAGCAGCATATGATCAAGAGCCAATGATGATGAAGGAGGAAGTCCAAGGTGCATTGAAGGAATTGGCAAAGAACAAGGCACCAGGAATTGATGGAATAAAAATTGAAATCTTTCAAGAAAGTGAGGCAGCACTGGACGCACTCACTGATCAATGCCAAGAAATTTGGAAGACAACTATCTGGCAGACTGATGACCACATTTGTGCCCATTCCAAAGAGAGGTGACCCAAAGGAATGCGGAAATCATTGGACAATATCTTTGATATTCCATGCGAGGAAAGTTTTACTAAAGGTAATACAGAAGTGGCAGAGAACTTCCAGAGGTTCAAGCCAGATTCAGAAGAGGCCATGGAATGAGGGATATCATTGCTGATGTCTAATGGATCTTGGCTGAAAGCAGAGAACACCAGAAAGATGTTTACCTGTGCTTTATTGACTACACAAAGGCTTTAGACTGTATGGATCATGACAAGCTATGGACAACATTGCAAAGTATGAGTATTCCTGAACACTTAATTGTGCTCATGAGGAATCTGTACATGGGCCAAGAGGCAGTTTATTCGAACAGAACATGGGAACACCGAATGGTTTCAAATTAAGAAAGGTGTGCGACAGGGTTGTATTCTTTCACCATACTTATTCAACCTGTATGCTGACCAAATAATCTGCCAACCTAGGCTATATGAAGAAAAACGTGGCATCAGGATTGGGGGAAGACTCATTAACAACAAGCACAACCGTGCTTGCTGAAAGTAAAGAGAACTTAAAATACCTACTGATGAAGATCAAAGAGCATAGCCTTCAGTATGGATTGCATTTCAATATGAAGAAAACAATAAATAACATTTTTATCAATGGAGAAAAGATTGAAGTTGTCAAGAACTTCTTTCTTCTTGGCTCAACTATCAACGCTCATGGAAGCAGCAGTTAAGAAATCAAGCGACATATTGCATTACGCAAATGTGCTGCACAAGACCTTTTTAAAGCATTGAAGAGCAAAGATGTCAGCTTGAGGACTAAGGTGCGCCTTGACCCAAGCCATGATATTTTCAATAACCTCATATGCATGTGAAAGCTGGACAGTGAATAAGGAAGACTGTAGAAGAATTGATGCTTTTGAGTTATGGTGTTGGAGGAGAATATTGAAAGTGCCATGGGCTGCCAAAAGAAAAAAACAGATCTGTGTTGGAAGAAGTGCAGTCAGAGTGTTCCTTGCAGGTTAGGATGGCCAAACTTCATCTCTCATACTTCGGAAATATCGTCAGGAGGGACCAGTCGCTGGAGAATGATATCATGCTTGGTAAGGTGGAGGGTAAGAGAAAAAAGAGGAAAACCCCCAGTGAGATGGATTGGCAATATGGCAGCATCAATGGGCTCAAGCATGGCAACAATTGTGAGGTTGGCCCAGGATTGGGCAGTGTTTTGTTCTGTGGTGCATAGGGTCACTATGAGTCAGTATCAACTCAATGGCACCTAACAACAACAACAACTCATAAACCATCACTGGTGATAAAAGCAGGTCTACCCACCATAACTGATATAGATCAGTCTTAATTCAATACCCCAGAGGGTCCAGGCCCACCTCCTTGAAGCACGTGGAGCATGTATTCAGAACATAACTTCAATTCTGGTAGTTGCCAGGGAGAAATTACTGTTGGTTAGGAACCATGTCAGAGAAGGAGAGCATGGTATGCAATAAGGCTGGAGAAAGCAAACTCTCATCTTTCTCTAAGAGTCATTGGATGATATTAAGCAGGAGCTGCGCATAAAAAGATGCATTTTTTAAGAAGACCACTATGACTTCTCTGTGAGTGTGGATTAGTAAGGATTTGGGAAAGAATGCTTTTAGGGAGGCTAATTGGCAGGTAACTGCAGTGAGATAGTTAGCCTGGTGTTGGTGTTGGTGACGGTGATGGAGCTAGTTAGGAAGTAAGGTGAAGCATGCCACATCATGATGGGATGTGGCAGTGAAGTAGGAGGAAAGTCTAGGGGAACTGCCAAGTGTCTCCCACTATAGTAGTTGTGTCATTTCTTAAAATAAGAAACCTCAGATAAGGACAGCTTTGGAGAAGAAAGATTAAGGATTTGAATAAAAAGAGATAATAAAGTGAAAAAAGAAAAAGCAAACCAGGAGTTTTGTTTGGATTGTGTTGAGGATCATTTCTTGAGACGCTGCATAGATGGTAGAGCTCTGGACCAGAAATGGAAGTGTGGTCTTTAAAGAGGAAAAAGGAACTGCTAGTCTAGAGCTTAAGGAAGCTCTGGGCTTGGCTCCCACTTTCGAGAATCAGCCTCTAGGAAGTGGGCAAAGTGGGTTGCATGCGACTGAGGAAAAAGGTGTACAATGGAAGAGAAAAGGTCCAGAGACTAAGTCTGGGCAACCTGATATTGGGGTGGGGATGGGGGAATGTAGCAAGGCAGTCTGAGAAGGAGGGAAAAGAAGAATAAAGAAAGAGAGGATCCCAGAAGCTCATGAAAGAGAGTTTCCAAAAGGACAGAGTAGCACTGGTGAGCCAGGGGAAATGTTGGCTGATTGGCATCTGCTGGACTAACCTTTGGGCACCTTTACCACAGCAACTTTGGCCTCCTGGTGTGGTGCTATAGGATAAGTATTGGACTGCAAACCACGAGGCTGGCATTTCATATCGACCAACTGCTCCTTGGAAACCCCATAGGTCACTATGAATTGGAACCGACTCTACAGCACTTAACAACAAACACAGTAACTTTAGGGAAGGGCAGGGTAGGAGTTAATCTAGAGTCTGACTGAGATAGTGGGAGGGAAAGAATGAAGGTGGAGAGAACAGCCAAGTCCAGGAAAACTGTACAAGCGGAGTTTGAAAAGTAGGGACAGATAGTGAAAGGGGCTCTGGAGTGTTACAATTAAGTGTGGAGGTGATGGGATTAGTCATACTGGCTGGAAAGGGACAACATTATATCATTTACATTGTCCCAGGTAACCTGATCTCCACGTTCCTTCTGGAGCTTTTTTTCTGACCTCTTGGTACTGACTTCAGCTCTAATTAGCAGTGGTTTCATCTTGTCTGTGTTTGGGGCCATATCTTACTTGGTTTTGTACCTTTTGGCACCTAGCAACAAGCAGTAAGCTAGGTAGGGACAAAATGACTATCTTTTGCTTGAAATCACGTCTGACACGAAGGTTCTGAAAAATTTCTTTTTATTAAAGTGATTTTGTGGCAATGCCCAGGGAGTAAGATTACAGGCAAAAGAAGCTATTGGGGAAGTTGTGAATAACAGAGGTTTGAAAGGATGAGGTGGATGTGTTGGGAGTGGAGAAATTAACAGGCTGACTGATCTGATATGAAATATGGCACTGTGGGTTAATGCGTTAGACTGCAAAGTAAGTTTGAACCACAAGGTCAGCAGTTCAAGCTCACCATGGGCTCCTCGGAAACCCTATACAGGGTTGCTATGGGTCAGAACTAACTTGACAGCACTTAACAACAACAACAACAACCTTAACAGCCCCATATGTCTGTCAGTTTGTCAAACCATGGTGACTTGTGTGTTGTGTTACTGGAAGCTATGCCACTGTTGTTTCAAATACCATTCATAATGGACAGGTTTCAGTGGCGCTTCCAGACTAAGAAGGCATTAGGAAGAAGGTATGGGTGGTTGACTTCTGAGGGACAAGTCTCTGAAAGCCTTATGCATAGCAGTGAAACATTGTCTGATTTAGTGCCAGAAGATGAGCCCCTCAGGTTGAAAGGCACTCAAAATCCAACTGGGAAAGAGCTGCCTCCTCAAAATAGAGGCAACCTTAATGATGTGAATGGAGCAAAGCTTTCAGGACCTCGTTTGTGGATGGGGCATGACTCAAAATGAGAAGAAACAACTGCAACCATCCATTGATAATCAGAACATGGACTGTATGAAGCATGAATTTGGGAGACTGGAAGTTGTCAAATATGAAGTGGAACACATAAAGATAGATATCGTAGGCATTGGTGAGGTGAAATGGATTGGTATTGGCCATTTTGAATCTGGCAATCATAAGGTTTACTGTGCTGGGAATGACAAATTGAAGAGGAATGGCATCACATTCATCATCAAAAAGAACATTTCAAGATCTATCTTGAAATACAGTGCTGTCTGTGATAGGATAATATCTGTAGGCCTATAAGGAAAACCTGGTGTGGTGCTGTAGGTTAATGCACCAGATTGCAAACATTTTGAATTGCAGAGCTGGCAGTTCAAGCTCACCAGCTGCTCCTCGGAAACCCTATACAGGGTTGCTATGGGTCATAATTGACTCGACAGCACTTAACAACAACAACAAGGAAGACCAGCTGATACAACTATTCAAATTTATACATCAACTGTCAAAGCCAGTGAGTAAGAAATTGAAGAATCCTACCAACCTCTTTGGAGTCCTGGTGTGGCGCTGTGGTTTAATACACTGGACTGGAAAGTTGCTTTGAACTGCAAAGTCGGCGGTTCGGGCTTACCAGTTGCTCCTTGAAAACCCTATACAAGGTTGCTATGGAACAGAACTGGCTTAATGGCACTTAATAACAACAACCAACTTCTTCAGTCTGAAATGGATCAAACATACAGTCAAGATATATTGATAATTACTGGTGATTTAAATGTAAAAGTAGAAAACAAAGAGGAGGAGAATATCAGCAGCTGGAAATATTGCTTTGGTGATAGAAATGGTGCTGGAGAAGCCACAATAGGATTTTGCAAGACCAATGACTTATTAATTACAAATAATTTTTTCAACAACATAAACAGCAACTTACAACATGGACCTCACCAAATGGAAAGCACAGGCATCAAATTGAATACATCTGTGGGAAAAGACATTGGAGAAGTTCAGCTGTGGTGAGTTGTATGCCACCGAGTCTGTTCTGACTCATATAGGGTTTCCAAGGTTACACATCTTCACGGGAACAGAAAGTCTCATCTGTCTCTTGAAAAGCAACTGGTAGATTTGAACTTCTGACCTTGTTAGCAGCCCCGCTCATAATCCACTACACTACCAGGACTCCTTGGAAAAGTTCAATAACATCAGTTAAAATAAGATGCACGTTCAAGCTGAAGATGAAAAAAATTAAAACAAGCTAAAGAGAACCAAAATACAACTTTGAGTATATCCCACCTGAATTTAGAGACCATCTAAAGAACAGATTTGATGCACTGAACATTAATGACCTAAGGCCAGAGGAGCCATGGAACGACATAAAAAAATGTCATATGTGAAGAAAGCAAAAGATCATTTAAAAGACAGGAAAGAAAGAAAAGACCAAAGTGAATGTCAGAAGAGACTTTGAAACTTACTCTTGAATGGAAAGTCACAAAGCAAGTGGAAGAAATGATGAAGTAAAGGAGCTAAACAGAATTTTTCAAAGAGCAGCTCGAGAAGACAAATTTAAATATTATAATGAAATATGAGAAGACCTGCAGTAGTTAGAAAGCCAAAAGGAAAGAACAAACTCAGCATTTCTCAAGTTGAAAGAACTACAGAAAAAATTCAAACTTTGACTTGCAATATTGAAGGATTCTATGGGCAAATAAAATATTGAATGATGATACTGAAGGAAGAAGTCCAAACTGCACAGAATACATTATTGAAAAACAAGGCTTCAGGAATTGGTGAAATACAAATGGAAATGTTTCAGCAAACTGATGCAGCACTGGAAGCGCTCACTAATCCATCTGGCCAATCAATTGTAGACAATCCATATTTATGCCCATTCCAAAGCAAGGTGACCCAATAGAATATGAAAATTATTAAACAATATCAATATCACATGCAAGTAAAATTTTGTTGAAGATATTTCAAAAAGGGATGCAGGTGTACATTGAGAGCAAGGTGCCAGAAATTCAAGCCAGATTCAGAAGAGGCTGTGGAATGAGGGCTATCATTGCTGACGTCAGAAGGATCTTGACTGAAAGCAGAGAATACCAGAAAGATGTTTACTTGTGTTTTATTGATTATACAAACATTTGACTATGTTGATCATAACTAACTATGGATTACATTGCAAAGAATGGAAATTACAGAACACTTGATTGTGCTTATGTGGAATCTGTACATAGACCAAGAGGCATTCGTTAGAACAGAACAAGGGAATACTGAATGGTTTAAAATCAGGAAAGTTATACACCAGCATGGTATCCTTTCATCATATTTATTCAATCTGTATGCTGAGCAAATAATCTGAGAAACTGGATTATATAAGAAGAAGATGGCATCGGGATTGGAGGAAGGCTATTAGCAATCTATGATATGCAGATGATACAACTTTGCTTGCTCAAAGCTAAGAGGACTTGAAATACTTACTGAAGAAGATCAAAGACCATAGCCTTCAGTATGAATTATGACTCAGTCTAAAGAAAACAAAAAGCCTCCCAACTGGACCAATAAACAACATCATGATGGTGAAAAGATTGAGGTTGTCAAGTATTTCATTTTACTTGCATCTACAATCAGTGTTCATGGAAGCAACAGTCAAGAAATCAAACAACATACTGCATTGGGCAAATCTGCTGCAAAGAACCTCCTTAAAGTGCTAAAGAGCAAAGATGGATGTCACTTTGAGTGTGTCTGACCCAAGCCATGGTATTTTCAATCACCTCATATGCATCTGAAAGCTAGACAATGAAGGACACAAAAGAAGGGATGTATTGTAGTGTTGGTGAAGAAAAACACTGAAAGTGACATTAACTGGCAGAACAACAAACAAATTGGTTTGGGAAGAATATAGCCAGAATGCTCCTTAGAAGCTAGGATGGTGAGACTTTGTTTCATGTACTTTGACCATATTATCAGGAGGGACCAGTCCCTTGAAAAAGACATCATGCTTGGTAAAGTGGATAGTCACCGAAAAAGAGGAAGACCCCCCCCAACAAGATGGATTGACATAATGGCTGCAACCCTGGGCTGAAACATGACAATTGTGAAGATGACGCAGGACTGGGTAGTGTTTCTTTCTGTTGTGTATAGGGTCGCTATGAGCCGGAAGTGACTCAACAGTACCTGACAACAGCAACAACAACCTTAACGTATTGCAGAATAATATTTTTTAAATAATTGTATTTGGGGTGGGGGGAAGACAACCCAATAAAATAGAAGAGAAAGACAAATAGAGTCCTAGAATATCTAAGTCTGTGATTTATGAGAGAAAGCAGAGGCATAATTAACAGGCAATGCAAGGGTTTGTCACTCAACGAGGCTAGAAAATTACTCTATTTGGGAAGCTAAAAGCACTTTTTATCTCACTTTATACTAATTACAAAAATCAATGTCCAATAATTTAAATGCAAGTATATATATGCAAGTAACTAGAAAGGATGAAAATGGTTTATTATCAAAAGTGGGTGAGAGAGGCCTCTGTAGCCTTTACAGCAATAGCAGGAATTATATAGAAAATAAAAATATAATTGGCTCTGTGAAATGTAAAACTTCTGTATGTTGAAAATTCTCATAAATAAAACATTCATAGAGGCAGTGAGAGTTTTCATATTGAAATGTTGAGGCAATCAGAGGCAGTAAGAGTCCATTTATGAAAGATGAAGTTCAAAAGGCAAATTTGGTTGAAAATGTTAAACTTACTCATAATAAAATAAATGTAAATGAGAATGAAGAGAGACCACTTTTTGCCCATCAAGTGAACCTTTTGTGAAACAAGAGGCGGGTGCACTGGCTCAGCTTGGTGGCATGGGCACAGCTGGCAATACTGTGAAGTGGCAAAACCTTTCTAGAAGGCAATTTGCTTAAGATGTGTGAAGAGCCTCAAAAAGGTTCATACTGCTTGATTTGGTGATTCCATTTACAGGAAGCTCATCCCAGGAAAATGGCCTAAAGCAATGCACAGAGATTGGTGCAGAGAGACACACATGGTGGCTTTATTTATAATAGAAAAAAAAAAAAGCTATCAAAGTCTCCAGCCCCAGGGGGGATGGTTGACCAAATTGTGTTTCATTCATTAAATGGATTATTAGGCAGCCATTAAACATAATAATTACAAAGAACGTTGACTAACATGGGTGAATGTGTAACATATAATCAGTGTTAAAGGATAGTGTAAAATTATATATATGCATACATATAACCATTTATTATAAATAAATGCATCAAAAAAGACTAAAAAAGGATGTGCTTTTCAGATGTGTTTTCACCTAGCATGGCTCTAGAGACTGGAATTCTTGTCAAGATTTTTGTTATTTATGTCTTAGTTATTCTCCAAATGTTCTCCAATGTTCAAGTATCACTGTTTTTATAATATGTTTTCAGAAATACAGAAGGCAACAGGAACAATGCAATAAACACAATATACTTGCCATTCAGTACCAAATATTACTTTTATAATAATTGTTAAGTGCCATCTAGTCGGTTCCAACCCATAGCGACCCTGCATAGGGTTTCCAAGGAGCAGCTGATGAACTTGAACTGCTGACCTTGCAGTTCAAATCAACTTTGAAGTCCAGCATATTAACCCACAGCACCATACCAGGACTCTTTTATAATAATAAAACAACAAAAAATTAGATGCCAGTCAGGTCTCATGGGAATGGTGCCTGAATCAGGCCAGGTTTGAAGGACGGACTTCGATGGACAGAAAAGGAGAGAAAATGGTCCCTTGTGACTCAGGGAAGAGTAACTAACTCATCTGTTGATGGGAAAAGTAGCACTTTGAACTGATTAACAAGATGGAATACATATGAATCCCATGGGGATCTTATTAAAATGTAGATTCATTTTATATCTGAGTATATCTGAGATGAAAAAAAAGCAAATTCTTGTCAGGGATCAGACCAGAATAAAGCAGTTTGAAGGCTAGCTTATGAGGGAGGCTACTTAGATGGACCCTTTAAAAGAACTTCATAGCTGAACCAGTGCCCACCATTTGAAATGCAATTCTTTAGTATATGCTAAAAATTGCAACAATGGACCCGAACATACCAGTGATCATCAATAGTAACATTTCATTCTGTTTTACATAAAATTGTCATGACTTGAAGCACCTAACACAACTACAGTATATGCCAAACTTCCTTCATACACAGGTCTAAACCTGAACTCTTTCGTTCTGTAGGTCATTATGTCTAGCCATGTGCCATGATGACATCATTTAATTATTGTTACTTTATCATGCTTCCTGATAGGGCAAATGCAGCCCCTTTCCTCTTGCTGTATTCCCACCACTTACTCTTCTTTCTGAAAATCATCTTGACTGTTCTTGTCCATTTATTCTCCCAGATGCCTTTTTTAATCAGCATATTAAGTTCCATTAAAAAAATCCTTGTGGGGTTTTGATTAGAAAGGCACTGAATTTATACATTAATTTGACATCTTTACAATATCAAGTCTTCAGGACCCTAACATTTCAAGGGTGGTTGAGTCTAAGCCTCTAATTAATGAGACCAGGAAGGAAAAGTCGTCATAGAGATGGGTTAAAAACAAGGAGATGGTGTTGTCATGGAAACCAAGAGAGCCCAGCGTTTCAAGAAGACGAGTGTGATCAACAATATCAGACCCTGCAGAGAATTCCAATAAGACAGGGATGGAAAAACATCCGCTTAAGTTGGTAATTAGGAGGTTATCAGAGCCCTCAGCAAGAGCAGTTTCAGGGGTGTGATGGAGCAGAACCCCAACTGCAGCGCCTGAGGATGATAGATAGTGAAGACACCCCTTTTAGAGAAGTTTAGATAATTAAGTTCAGATAATTAGAAAAGTTTAGAAAAGTATTGTCTAGGAACTAGAGATGGTAGTGTGGAGCCAAGAGAAAGTTTTCAATTCAATTCAATAAATGTTTTCAGTACTGACTAGTTGTTGGGGATACAGTGTGAACCAGGCAGAAACAGCCTTGCCCAGGTAGAGCTTATAGTCTAAACGGAGACACAGACATGACTCAAACAATTCCATGAATGAACAATGATAATTATAAAGAAGAGGTGTATGGTGCTGGCAGCAGCAAAGGGACTCCTGAGTCAGGAAATGAAAAGATCTGCTAACATTTCCTGGAAGAGATGAGTGGATGTTAGCCAAGCTAAGAGGCATCACATAAGCATTCTGAACAGAGGGAATAGCATGGAGGAAAGCTCTGTAGTTAGAGTAGCAGGGCATGCTCTGGGAAGGGAAAGACTTTAACCCAGTGGGTGAGGAGAAGCAGGGTGAGAAATTAAGCTGGAGTCATTGATAGGCAGGGAAGATTTGCGGCTTTATTCCAGGAATGATGGGGAGCCTTTAAGAAGTTTAAATATGGTGATGATGTGTTCTGATTTGTGTGCTCTGGCTTCTAGAAAGTATTTTAGGGGTGGATGTGAGAGGGGCTACAAGGAAGCAAGTCCATGAGAGGCAATGTCCATCTGTAATACAGACCAGATATGATGTTAGCAGTGGAGTTGGAGAGAACTGGAATAATTTGGGAGCCATTGAAAGATTAAGTCAGCAACACTTGAGACCGAGCTGTAAATAGGGGTGAGTAAAAATGAGTGGTGAAGGAAGACCCCAGGTCTCTGGCTGCTGAAACTACTGGCTGGTGGTGTCTTTCCATGAGACATGGGACTCCAGTGAAGGACTAGAAGAGGTGTCTGTTGAGTATGTTGAATACGAGGTGCCTTTGGGACTTCTGGCTTCTGGAACCTGAAAAAGAGCTTGGACAGGAGATGGAGATTGGGGCAGCTTTAGGTTCAGGGGGCTTGACGCTCAGGGGACGGGTGATATTAAAGAGCAGAGTGCAGAGGAGTGGACAGAAAACAGGCTGAACCCTGGTGAACATCAGTATTTAGTGATTGGATATGGGAAAGGAAGATGGAGAAGGAAGGGCCATAAGGAACCAGGGGATTTGGGGATGGGGTTCCCAGGAACTCAGGAAGAAGAGAATTTCCAGAAGGACGTTGAGACCAAGTGCAAGGAGGCCAGGGAAGTGAAGGTTGATTGGTGACCCTGGGCTTGGCATTGGAGGACCTTTGACAGTTTGGCAGGGGGTGGGCCTAGGGGGTAGCAGCAGTTGAGGAGACGGAAGGAGGGGAGTGCTCCAGAGTGCTGGGAGCAAGGTAGATAGAGGGAGCAACACGTACTGATTTTTTTTTTTTTTTTTGCTTTTTGTTGTATTTTTAATGAAAGAGCAATATTCACATTCACATATTAATTTTCCCAGAGGAAGGCACCTGTGGGATATGAACCATTGCAGAACTGGGACAATTAGCAAAATGAGGCCTCTGAGGAAATAATGCATGAATACCAAGAAAACTAGAAAACACTACCACAAGAAGCCAAAATAGACTTACATAAGTGGAAAAACATGTAACTATGATCCTGATCAGACTAAACAATGTGAAAATGTCAATACTACCCAAAGCAATCTACAGATATAATCCTGATCCAGATTCTATTGTACTTTAAAGAGATGGAAAAATTAGTCATCTGCTTTATAGGGAATGGAAAGAGACCCCAAAGAAGCACAGCATGACTAAAGAAGAACATAGTAGGAATTCTTCCACTGCCAGATCTCAAAACCTATACAACTGCAGTAGTCAAAACAACCTGATACTGGTCCAATGGTAGACATACAGGCAAAGGAAAAGAATCCACATGTAGATCCATTCACCTATGGACAGCTGATCTTAGGCAAGGACCAAACTCCACTCATTGGGGAAGAGAAAGTCTCTTTAGCAAATGATACTGACAAAACTGGATATCCATTTGCAGAAAAATGAAACATGATCTATACCTTGCATCATATACAAAAAAATTACTCAAGATGGATTGAAGCCCTAGATGTAAAACCTAAAACTATAAAGATAAGCAAAGAAAAAATAGGGGCAAACTTGTTTTTGTTGTTAAGTGCCATTGAGTCGGTTCCTACTCATAGCAACCCTGTATAGGGTTTCCGAGGAGCATCTGGTGGATTTGAACTGTTGACTTCGTGGTTTGCAGTCCAGAATTGATCCTACAACACCACACCAGGAGTCCAGGACAAACTTCAGGGCCTCAAATTTATTACATAAATAGTCTATCAAGCATAACTAAAAATGTACAAACAGCAGAAGATAAACCAAGCAACTGGGATCTCCTAAAAATCTAAACACTTATTTATTATTGTTTTTTAATGCTTTATTGTGAATTATGTGATCAGCTTCACATTGATCCTGTTGTATATCGTTTCTTTGCCATGGTTACAATCCTTTCCATGCTTCATCCATCAACCAAAGGGTATACCCCGCAAGCGTGCTCCCCAGTCGTCCGCATACACCCCCTCCCCATCTCCAGGTCCAAAGTCCCCAGCCGCTCCATCTCCCCATCCCTGTCATCATCTCTGCCTCCATCCCTGGCATCACTGCTTTTCTGGGTAGGGTTCTGTTCTCCGCTCTTCTCCTTTGATGGTCCCAGGGACATCCACTCCTAGACTACAAGGTTAATCACTCCCCTCCCTTTGCCCCAAAACGTCTACCTTTACATTTCCAGCTCTTACAATCAGTCCTGATAACAATTATTCACTTTAGTATCACAAGAGACCTATAGGCATCTCCTTTCATCAGCCCTGACTAGGCAGAATGGATACTACTCAGTGGAGATTCTACCTTGCTCCACACCCTCTGGATCTAGTTTCCCTTTTGAAAGGTTGTAAGCCAGTCACTTCTTGCCTTTGTAGCTGCCCCCCGCCCCCATTCTGGGTAGCCAATGTCCAAGTTGCCCATCCCTGTCCTCTCCGTGAGCAGAGGAGGTGGGAATGATCCTCGCTGTGAAGATTTATTCACTTTTTTCAGCTACTGCTACCATGGGTGTATGTCAAGTTCATCAAATTGTATCTGATTATTCTTTTTTCCCTTTTCTTCTGGTTGAGCTCTGATCATCCAGCCATTGAAGCCAGGTCAAGTGGGTATTATCTGGAAGTGTAGGTGTACTTATGCATGTGCTCTCTCTTCTTATCAGCTGGGTGCTTCACTCCCCACTCTAGTCCTCTGTGACTATGTCGCTGACTCTGGGTTCAAGAGTCCCCTGGACTTGGCACACTGCTGGCCAACCCGGTCTCCATCTGGGTTCACAGAGACTATTGAGTGTTGTAGGGCTTAGCTCGCAGCTTCATTGCTGTTTTTCCCTCACTTCCCCTTATCGGTGATGAATGTGGTCACCAATTAGAGCATGCATTCCCATTGAGCCTTAATCTTAGAAGGGGGTTTGCCCAGAGGGGAACCCCACCACTTGCTTTGATGTCTCCTGGGCGAGGCTCTTGTTTGTTCTTGTAGTAATCACTCGGCCTGTCTATATGTCTTGTATTTTTCCTGTCAGTCTTTCTTTCAGAAAGTATCTTCTGTTCTTCTGGCCACTCGAGGCTGGTCTGCTTGTCCTTTCAAATGGAAATATCCACCCTAGAAGATTCTGGATGCTGTTCAGTATTCCACCTATGGTCTTGTGTAATGCAGAGGCTCCTCAGGAAGCCTCCTTCCCTGGGCATGTTGTAGCCCCATTTTAGGTATTTCAATCAGTTATAGGGAGAAGACAGACTTACAGGCTTTCTGTGGCTATTCCTTTCTCTCCCCCTCCAGCGTCTATTTTATAGTGATATCTAGGGAAACCAAGATTCAACAGACAGCCAAGCGTCTTGACATTGTTGTTGTTGTTGTTGTTGTTGTTGTTAAGTGCCGTCGAGTCGGTTCCGACCCATAGCGACCCTGTACAGGGTTTCCGAGGGTGTAAATCTTTACAGGAGTAGAAAGCCTCATCTTTCTCCCGCGGAGCGGCTGGTAGTTTCGAACCGCTGACCTTACGGTTCGCAGCCCGATTCGTAACCACTACGCTACCAGAGCTCCTTCTTGACATTATTTCCCCCCTTTTCCCCATTCAAACCATGTCACAATCTCTGTATCCCATAGCCCTGTTCCAAGGTTTTGCATACATCATATATTTAATCATGTTATGGCTTGTATGTCTTGTGGGTAAATACCAAGTAGACGAATTGCTGGATCATAAGGTATTTCTATTTCCAACCTTCTGAGGAAATGCCATATTGCTTTCCAGAGTGGTTGGACAATTTTGCAGTCCCACCAACAATGTAGGAAGGTTCCAGTCTTTCCACATCCTCGCCAGCATTTGTTTTCCTCTGCTTTTTTGATCTTTGCTGTTATTGCTGGTGTGAGATGATATCTCATTGTTGTTTCGATTTGCATTTCTCTGATGGCTAGCAATCATGAACATTTCTTCATATGTTTGTTGGCTGCCCGGATTTCTTGTTCATGTCCTGTGCCCATTTTTTAATCGTGTTATTTGTCTTTTTCTTGTAGAGGTGTTGTAGTTTCCTATATATTTTAGAAATGAGTCTGTTATCTGATGTGTCGTTGCAAAAAAGTTTTTCCCATTCTGTGGGTTCACGTTTTACTCTTTTGGTGAAGTCTTTTGATGCACATAAGTTTTTAATTTTTAGTATGTCCCACTCATCTTTTTCGTCTATTTTTTGTTTGTGTACTTTTCAAAACGTTTGGTAGTCTGTATATGCCCTGAATTAGCACCATCACATTTGTCCCTATTTTTTCATTGACTTTCATAATTTTGGGATTCACATTTAGATATTCAATCCATGCTGAGTTTATTTTTGTATAGGGAGTGTGGCAAAGGTCTTGTTTCAGTCTTTGACATATTGCTTTCCAGTTCTGCCAGCACCATTTGTTAAACAGACTGTCTCCTCCCCATGCAATATGCCTAGACACTTTGTCAAAAATCATTTGGCTGTATGTGGTTGGGTTAATTTCTGGATTCTCGATTCTGGTCCATTGATCAATGTATCTTTCATTGTACCAGTACCAGGCTGTTTTGGCCACTGTAGCCATGTAGTAAATTTTGAAATCAGGGAGTGAGAGACCACCAACCTTATTCTTCTTTTTAAGCAGTGCTTTGCTTATCCTGGGTCTCTTTCCTTTCCATATAAAGTTAGTAATTGTCATTTCCTTCTCTTTGAAGAATGTTGTTGGAATCTGGATTGGGATTGCATTGTATGTGTAAATTGTTTTGGGCAATACTGACATTTTCATGATGTTGAGTCTGCCTATCCAGGAACATGGTGTGTTCTTCCACTTCTGTAGGTCCCTTTTGGTTTCTTGTAGTAGTGTTTTGTAATTCTCTTTGTATAAGTCCTTTGTTTCTCTGGTTATGTTTATTCCTAAATATTTCATCCTTTGTACGGCTATTGTAAATGGTATTGCTTTCCTAATGTCCTTTTCAGTGCTATCGTTGTTATAGAGAAATCCAACTAATTTTTTTATGTTGATCTTATACCCTGCCACTTTTCTCAATCTTCTGATGAGTTCTAGTAGTTTATTTTACTGAGTCTTTGGGATTTTCTATGTATAGGATCACATTGTCTGCAAATAAGGAGAGTTTTACTTCCTCTTTGCCAATTTGGATGCCTTTAATTTCTCTATCATGCTGTATAGCTCTGGCTAAAACTTCCAGCACAATATTGAATAAGAGTGGTGATAAAGGGCATCCTTGTCTGCTTCCTGTTCGCAGAGGGAGGGCTTTCAGTTTCTTTCCATTGAGAGTGATGTAGGCTGTT
>NW_006408814.1:886895-903681 GCF_000296735.1 Chrysochloris asiatica | reverse complement strand
TCATGAGGGATATTGGTCTATAGTTTTCTTTTTTAGTGATGTCCTTCCCTGGTTTTGATATGAGGGTTATGCTTGCTTCATAAAAAGTATTAGGGGGTTTTCCATCCTCTTTTATATTCTGGAATAACATCAGTAGAATTGGTGACAGTTCTTCCCTGAATGCTTAGTAGAACTCACCTGTGAAGCCATTTGGACCTGGATGGCAGTTTTTTTGATGACCTGATCAATTTGTTCTTTTGTTATGGGTTTGTTCAAGTTTTCTACTTCATTATGAGTAAATTTAGGAAGGTCATGTTTTTCTAGAAATCCATCTCGTCTAAGTTTTCGAATTTGTTGGAGTACAACTCTTCATTGTATTCTATTATTATCCTTTTGATTTCGTTTGGTTCTTTTGTGATTTCACCCATGTGGTTTCTAATGCGAGTTTTTGTGTCCTCTCCCTCTTTTCTTTTGTTAGTTTTGCTAATGGTTTGTCACTTTTATTAATCCTTTCAAAGAACCAGCTTCTTGTCCTATTGATTCTTTCTATAGTTTTTTGGTTTCCCATCTCGTTTATTTCTGCTCTTATCTTTATTATTTCCTTTCTTTTGGTGACTGCACATTCCCTCTGCTGGTCTGATTCTAATTGTTGAAGATGCTGTGTTAATGTGTTGATTTGGGTTCTTTACTCTTTTTGGATGTGCGCATTTTATTGCAATAAATTGTCTTTTCAGCACTGCTTTTGCCGTGTCCCAAAGATTTTGATATGTTGTGTTTTCATTCTCGTTTGTTTCTAAGAACTTTGTGAATTCACGTTTAATTTCTTCTTTTACCCAGTCACTTTTCAGCAGGGTGTTGTTCAGTTTCCATGTATTCAACTTTATTGCCTTGGTCTTCTTATTGTTGATTTCTAGTTTTATAGCATTGTGGTCTGAGAAGATGCTCTGTAGAATTTTGATGTTTGTAAATTTATGGAGGCTTGCTTTGTGACCTAACACATGGTCAATTCTGGAAAATGTTCCATGCACACTGGAGAAGAATGTATATTGTGATGTTGTTGGATCGAATGCCCTGTATACATCTATGAGGTCAAGTTGGTTGATTGTGTTGTTTAGTTCCTTTGTAACTTTTTCGAGTTTCTTTCTGGTTGTTCTGTCCCTTTTCGAGAGTGGTGTATTAAAATCTCCCACTATAATTGTAGATTTATCTATTTCTTTCTTCAGTTCCATTAAATTTGCTTCATGTATCTTGGTGCTCTTTCACTGGGAGCATATATATTTATTATGGTTATGTCGTCTTGCTCAATTGTCCCTTTGATCATGAGATAGTGTCCTTCTTTGTCTCGTATGCTGGTTTTTATCTTAAAGTTTACTTTGTTGAAGATTAGTATTGCCACTCATGTTTGCTTATTGTTGCAGTTAGCTTGATAAATTTTTTTCCATCCTTTAACTTTTAGTCTGTTTTTGTCTTTGTGTGTAAGGTGTGTCTCTTGCAGGCAGCATACTGAAGGGTCTTGTTTTCTTATCCATTCTGCCACTCTCTGTCTCTTCACTGGAGCATTCAATCCATTGACAGTCAATGTAATTATCGATAGGTATGAATTAATTGCTGCCATTATGTTACTTTTTTGGTAGTGCTGTTCGTTCTTTTGTTCTGCATGCCTTGTGTGTTGGGTTTGTGTTTCTTGTGCTATTTCTTGTCGGTTTCTTTTTATTTTTCATGTTTGCTTGTTCTGCTTGGAAATTCATTTTTATAAGTAGTGAAATATTAACTTTCTTTGGGGTTACCTTATAGTCTACTAACTTTTCTCTCCATTTAAGAGAATCCATTGTATCCTGTAATTTACCTGACATCCTCACCACCTGGGTCTCTGTTCCTACATTTATCCCTTCTTTGACATTGATATTATTTTGATCTTCGGTTGACCTCCCAGCTCCTTTGAGTTTGTTGTTGTAGTCTTGTTCTGTTCTGGACTCTGCCATCTGTTGACTGAGTTCCAGATAGTGTTGCCACACCTGTCAATCTCTGTTTGTTGTCTGTTCTTGTTGGTTTTCAGTCCAAACAACTCCCTTTATGATGTTTTGAAGTGCTGGGTTGGTTTTGATAAAATCTCTCAGATTCTGTTTATCATGGAATGTCTCGATCACACCATCATGTTTGATTGATAGTTTTGCTGGATAGACGATTCTTGGTTGACAGTTTATTTTCTTGTAGGGCTTTGTATATGTCTCCCCATTGCCTTCTTGCCTGCGTGGTTTGTTCTGAGTAGTCAGAGCTTAATCTAATTTGTTTGCCTTTATAAGTGACATTTCTTTTCTCCCTAGCCGCTTTTAGTATTCTTTCCTTTTCTTTGATTTTGGTGGTGGCTATGTGCAGTGGAGTCGATTCCAACTCACAGCGAGCCTGATTATTATATGTCTTTGTGACTTTCTTTTGGGGTCTGTCATTCCTGGGGTACATTCAGCTTCTTGAATGTTTACCTTATCATCTTTCAAGATGTTAGGGAATTTTTCTTCCAGAAGCTCTTCAACTATCTCCTCTGTGGACTTCTCTGATTCTTCCTGTTCCAGAATGCCAATAATTCTTAAGTTGTTCCTCAACATGAGTCATAGACTCTCTTCAGATTTTTTTAATCCTTTTTTCTGCTTGCTCTTCTATCTTAACAGTATTGAGAGATTTGCCTACCAGCTTGCTGGTTCTGGCTTCCATTTCTTTTATTCTGCTCCTTTCCCCTTTCAGCGTATTGTCCATTTCTGATACCTTATTATTGATCATCTGGACATCTTTTTGTAGGTTTTGAATTGTTTCTAGTGCTGTATCAATCTTATTTGATTGCTCCTGTAGTACTCTCCTGACTTCTTCCTTGTTTTTCTCTACCACTTTTCGAAGCATTTCAATTTGTTTCCATATCATTCTTCTGAATTCTTTCTCAGGTATATCCAAAACCTGCTCTTCCTCCTCTAGAAAGCCTTTGTCTGTCTCCAGCTCATTTGCATCAGCTACTCTCTTCTGTTTTTGGACGTATTTCAATATCATTTGTTGCTTTTTGTTCATGATAGCTATGTGGGTTTTTTTTTTTTTTTTAAGAGTTTAAGTGAATGTTTGTTGTTTGTTTTCAAGGTTACTGGTGTCTCCTGGTGAATATGATCAGGAGATAGGCTTCCCTTTTCAAATGTAATGCTTAGTGGGTGTTGTTGGCTCTTGTCTCAGTGGTTGAATATTTTGGGGTGTGCTTATAGTTTGGCTATATGGCCACGATTTCTGTCTCTTCTTGGGTAACATATGGAGAAAAAGTTCCCACCTCCAGGAAAGATGTGTGATCAAAAGGACCAAAAGCAGAGTAATATAAATGCATAGACAAAAGTCACCACTTTGGAACAGAATGAAGCTGTGGTTGACTGTCCTGAGCTACACAGTCAGTGTGTGTGATTAGAGGCCTCCAGCAGGGGGTGGGGGTGTCCACTCTCTCAGGCCCCTCCTCTAGTCACTATTGTAGAGATGTGCAGGTAGATATTGGGGAGTTAATGGGAGAACAATTGTCCACTATTTTTGTCTCTGAAGGTCAGTTAGGTATCTGCATGTGCACAGCACAATTCTCGGGATGGTTGAGTCCTTTTATGCTAGGGTTTTACAGATTGCTTTGAATTGGTTCTGCACAGGGAGCTCAGGCAGCACAGCGGACATGAATGGAGCCACAAACAGCAAGGTCAGCAGCTTGAAACCACCAGCTGCACCATGGGAGAAAGGTGAGGTGCTCCACTCATGCACAGGCCCACAGCCCCGGAAACCCCACACAGGGTTGTCTGGAGTCAGAACCTACTCCACAGTGCACCATGGTGAAGGGTCCCACTGGGGAAACTTTTATGTCTGTGACTCTGCAGGTTATGTCATAAGTTGCCGCCAGACAGAGAGTTTCCCTCTCTCTGTACCGTGGGAAAACTGTCCCACTTGAAGTCCAGGCTGAGTAATGAAGGTGGGACAGAGAGAAAAAGGGAGGAATGTGTAGTCTCCCGCGTCTCTCTCTCTCTCTTTTTTCTTTTTCTTTTTTTTTTTTTTTTTTGCAAATGCCTCTGCACCGCTTTTAACACGGTTTTCTAAGCCGGACTAGCTTTAACCCTGCCCTCTAATCTCTGCCAGGGTGGGGTAGTTGCTGAGGGAGTCCCATCTCCTGATTCCTAACTCACAGTATTTTCCTTAATTTCTAGATGTTTTTCACTTGTGAGTGCTGGAAACTGACGTCCTGGATCTTATGGTAGATCCGGAGCTCTGGAGTTGTTCTATGAGTGCTTCCTTCCTGAGATTCCCCCTCCCTTCTCTCTGGAGCATACCCTACCTGTTTTTTGCTGCTCTTGCCCAAACCGTAATTCAAAATCTAAACACTTATGTGTATCAAAAGCTTTCTCAGAAAGAATAAAAAGAGAACCAATAGACTATGAAAAACGGTTGGCAATGAAATATCTGAAAAAGGAATAATCTCTTAAAAAAAATAATTTTTTCAGTTCCTTTTGATTGTGAATTGGGTGAAGGTTTACAAACAGATAATCAATTTTACATTTTACAAATCATACAGACTTTGTTTCCTCTCATTGATTGCAATCCCTTCCATGTAACATCACTTATTCCATATCCTCTATGTGTTTGTTTCCCGTCTTCCTCTTTTCTCAACTCTTCTGAACTTTGTCCTTGCATAAATTCTGCCTTTTGTATTTCAAATGGTTGACTATTCTAAGGTGTGTGCACCTCACTAGTGTTGCTGTTCCCCCTATGGACCTTTCTATTGCTTGAAAATTGAGCCATTGGAATGAGGCCAGTTTCACACCTGAAGGGTGACCAGGAGCCATAGTTCCAAGGTTCACCAGTCTTTATTTGAACAGTAAGCCTGGTCTTTCTAATGATTTTGTAATCTCTAAAATTTGTAGAAAACTTCAACATCTCAATAACTAATAATCCAACTAAAAAACTGGGCAGAGGACATGAATAGATACTTCACCAGAGAAGACATACATGCAGCCCACAAATACATGAAGAAATGCACACCATCATCAGTTACCAAAGAGATGCAAATCAAAATAATGAGATATCATCTCACCCCAGCAATAAAGCAAAAAGCAAGAAATGCTGGTAGGTGAGGAGATGGTGAACTCTTTTACAATGATAGTGGGATTGCAAAATGATGCAACCACTGTGGAAAAAACACATAGTACTTCCTTTAAAAAGTTGGAAATAGAAATGTCATGTGATCTAGAATACAGGAGCAAAGTTATAAAAAGTATAGTATTATAACTTTGTTATGAAAATTATATTATAACTTTAAAACTATATTATAACTTGTAACCAAATACCTTGAGATATTTGGGCTTGGAAACAAGGAATTCAGAAAGGAAGGAAGAAGAGTGCTGTCACCACACTTGAGGGGATTGTAACCCATGTCATGAAACAAAATGGTATAAATTGTTGAATGGAAAACTAATATCCTTTAATCATTAACCTAAATTGTAATAAAAGGTTAAAAAAAAAAGGGAGGGGGGAATAAGAGAAAAAAAGACAAGGAAGAAAGGAGCAAAGAAAGAAAAAGGAGCCACAAGGGGGTTCCATTCTGGTTGAAAATGTGTGTCTAACCTTCTGGGAGAGAATTAAGCCCTTGGCTTTCCCCTGCATAACCTGTGTCCCACTTTCTTTCAGGGAACTTGTATATGGCCTTTGTATCTTAACTGTGTCTCACTTAAGCAGGAATTTCATCCTGACCCATGGCTGGGACAGTCTCTTTCATTTTGGAATCATCCCCAACCTGGAGCAATAGGTAATGGAGGCTACTGAACAAATATTTTCTGATTTGAAGTAAAATATCTGAAAAGAAATGCCAATATTTTAAATAAAAAAGCATTTGTGATTAATGGAAAACACAAATAATTTTTGTGTGTACTAAGTTTTGCATTGTAGAGCAAATGAGAGGTTAGGAAAATTGGGTGGTTGGGTGGTTGGGTGGGTTATGTGGTTGGCATCCTTGTCGTACCTAACTGATAGGAAAGAAGGTGGACAAAGGTCTTTACAGCTTACACAGTGGGGCCAGAGCCATTGTTTCATGTAATTATCACAACCCCTACCCTGCCCTATGAAGCAGAGAGAGTTCCTTAGTCCTGTTTTACAGATAAGGAAGCTGAGACCTAGCATTGCTCCATGACTTTGGAAGGCCTTAAAGTGTGTTAATGAAGATACAAGATTCAAGCCTGCTCTCTGCTCTTACTCCAACATCCCGGTCAGTCTATACCACAAGATGAGCTCCAATAGGAGACAATGTTCAAATTTTGACTGCTGGGGGAAATCAAGTATAGAACTTGAAGTCAAAATCTTGAAAGATAAAAGCAGAGTTTGTGGGTCACCAAAACAGACGTTCACTAAGGGGGCTTTCTGGAGTTCACGGTTTGGAAGGCTGACCAGCCCTGGTAGATATCAAAATACAATCCAAACCACATCAATAAGATTCAGGTGGCAAGGTGCAGATCCAGGACATGGATTCAGGGAAAGATAGTTTGTGTGTGATAGGTGTAAATGCCACATCACGTCTGACAGGATAAATATGCTGCTCAGCTCTACTGAGCTGGATCTTGTCTCTTCTGCTCCCATCAGCACAGGCTGGCAACCACAGCCATCTCCTCCATAAGTTCTGCATGGAGAACCCAGCTCCCTGGGCCTGCCAGCTAACCCTCAGCCATATCCAGACCCCAGGTGGGGGCCCATACACTCTCTGATGCCATCTAGTCTCTGCAGGCTATTCTGGGGTGTTCTGCCTTTGCACCAGATTGGATTTAAGGCTTCTTTTCTGGGTCCCCCAAATGTGTCTGTGTTCCCATTGTATCCCACCCTAGGATAAAGCTGAGGGGTGGGTCACTGGTTTCTCTAAGGACCCAGAAAATAGTAATGTTCTAGTAAAATCCTCTTGGATTTCCCTCTTGCTACCCACAGATTGGAGTCCTGCTGTGGCACTATGGGTTAATGTTTGTTTAATGTGGACTGCAAGGTTGGTTTGAACCACAAGGTCAGTGGTTCAGGCTTACCAGCTGCTCCTTGGAAACTCTATACAGGATTGCTATGAGTTGGAATGGACTGGACGGCATATAACAACAACAACAACATGCACAGATTGAACTTTGATCACTCTCAAAGGAGCTCAAACTCCAGACATTATTATGGCTCGTAGGCTCGATCTATTGTGTATGGATAAACTCTTGGCCTCTTCCTTTAATTTTGTCTCCAGATCCTCTAAACTTTGTATATTGTAGAACCTTTTCCTTTTCAAGCCTCAGCTCTTGCTCTGAAAAGCTGTTTTTTTCTTTCTAAAGACTCCCCTGTAGACAAATGTCTGCACAGTAGTTCTGTACTACAGACTTGGCAAAGTACATTCAGCAGCTCCAAAGCCAACCCTTTCCCCTAGGTAATTCTAGTTCCAGGACAGTGCATTTCAAAGCTTGGGCATGGGACAGAGAGAGAATTAAACTCATACACAGTTTGATTCTCACAGAAAAGTATTTACCTCCTCCACTTCACACACTTAAAGAGAGACACCCGGAATATCAGGGAAAGAAGTGGAAGAATGATTGCTAATCTGTTTGGAAAAACAAATCCACTTCACAACATACGTCAGCATCAAGTTTAAATGGATTAAAGCTTTAAATTAAAAATCACACTTGAATAAAAGAGAAGTGCATGTGTCTCCAAAACTTAGAATGGTGCCTTCTAAGTTTAAAAACAATGGAAGGAATAATTAAAAAAGGGAAAATAAAATAGATATCTATTTTTACATTTAACCATATGAAAGTCAAAAACAACTGTGTGTCCAACATCTGCAAAGAAAAGCAATCATTTTTAAGATGTCATGCAGACAGTTAATATCCTTGTTGTCCAAGAATCCATACAAATTGAGTTTTAAAAATTCAAATCACTGCTGGATAAATGTGAAGGAACAGGAACACTCAATTACCAGAAGATTAATTTTTTATGGCTCATAGGTTGAACCTATTTTCCAATATCTAATTATTTTTTAAAAAGTAAATTAAACAACAGTGAGATAACACTCCTGCCAAGCATAGAGTGAAGAAAAAATTTTAATGAGAATACCCCATGCTGGCTAGGGTGTGATGAAACAGACAGTACTGTTGATGGGAATGTAAATGACTATAGCCTTTTGACCTAGTAATTACACTTATGGTACTTCATCAGAAGGAAATAATCTCAAATTGACAACGATTTATATATACAGAGAAGTAGAGTGGCCTTGCTTATGAAAAAAAGAAAGAAAGAAACAATTCAGAAAAACCAATTATCATCAGCTAAGAATGATTTTCACAAAAAGCTCCAGGAGAAATTTATGATATAAAAAGTAGAACCAAAATTTGGGGAAAAGAGAGAAAGAAAGCAGGTGCAAATTATATGCAGAGGATAATCTCAGCTGTGGAAAAAAAAAAAAAGGACCGTTGAAAAAAGACTGGAAGGAAATGTGCTAATATCCTGAACTGAAGGACATTGTACTATGCACAAGTAAGCGTTAATGGTGGAAAGCCCTAGAAGATGTACAGGTAGCCTCCTAGCTATAGCCTCAAATTTTAAAAATCTTTATATCTGAAGGATCAAGGTAGTGGAGTCTTCCTACAACTTGATAATCTGGTTTATCCTTCCCTAAAGTTCAATGAATATCAGCAGAACATTATCTGATATAGTGCCAGCAGATGAGCCCTTCAGTTTGGAGGACACTCAAAATAAGAGTAGGAAAGAGCTGTCTCCTTAAAGTAGAGCCAACTTTAATGACTTGGATGGAGCAAATCTTTCAGGAACTTAATTTGCTGATGGGCACAACTCCAAATGAGAAGAAACAGCTGCAAGCATCCATTAATAATCAGAACATGGAATATACAGAGTTTGAATCTGGGACTATTGTAAGTCACTAAAAACAAAATGGAACACATAAGATGGATATCTTAAGCATTAGTAAGCTGAAATGAACTGGTATTGGCCATTTTGAATCTGACAATCATATTGTTTACTATACTGGGAGTGACAAATTTAAGATGGATGGCATCGCATTCATCATCAAAATAGCACTTCAAGGGTTATCTCAAAGTATCCTATGATGGGATAATATCCATATACCTACAAGAAAGACTATTTGATACAACTATTCAAATTTATACACCAACCACTAAAGCCAATGATGAAGAAATTGAAGAATTAATTCTACCAACTTCTTCAGACTGAAACTGATCAAACATACAATCAAGATTCATGGATAATTACTGGTGATTGGAAAAGTTAGAAGCAAAGAAGGAGGGTCAGTATTTGGAAATATGACCTTGATGACAGAAATTATGCTGGAGATTCATGATAGAATTTTGCAAGACCAGCAGCTTGTTCATTGCAAATACCTTGTTTTCAACAACATCTATACATGTAGACCTCTCTAGATGGAATACACAAGAATCAAATTGACTACATCTGTGGGAAGAGAGGATGGAGAAAGTATCGTCAGGCAAGTGTGGATGTTCTTGTGCATATGCCCTCACTTCTTATCAGCTGGACATTTCACTCTCCACTCTAGTCCTCTGTGGCTGTGTCGTCATTGTCTCTGGGTCTGGAACTATCAATTGTCCATATGCCAGTTTAAGCTGAAGCTGAAGAAAATTAAAAGAAATCCACAAAAACCAAAATATGACCTTGAATACATCCCATATGAATTTAGATACCATTTCAAAAACAGATTTGACACATTGAACACTAATGACCAAAGACCAGAGAAGTTATGAGATGATATCAAGAACATCATACATTAAAAAAAAGAAAATAAAAAAGCAAAAGAAGTCAATCACAAAAGGAGAATTACTGCATAGGACCACCATTGTAAAGGACTAAGAAAAAGAACCCATACTAAAGTGGGGGAGGGGGATTCATTACCGGGATGTGGGGAGTGGGTTGAGGGGAGGGACGGGAAGGTGGAGCACAGAGTAAGGAATAGACACAGGACAGTTTGGGTGCTGGTGACAGGTGCAATACACAAGAAGGGGGAGGGGAATGGAAGAACAAGGCAGAGAACAGTTAGGCAGGTTTATATGGGCTAAAATAATTATGTATGCACAACCTTGGAACAACAGGGCTCTGGGATACAGGGATTGATTGAGGCATGGTTTGAATGGGTAAAAGGGAGGAAATAATGTTAAGATGCTTGACTGTCTTTTGAATCTTGGTTTCCCTTGCATACTATTGTAAAATAGACACTGGAGGGGAAGAGAAAGGAATAGCCAGAAATATCACCATAGAAAGCTTGTAAGTCTTCTGCCTATAACTGATTGGAATACCTAAAATGGGGCTACAACATGCCCAGTGAAAGAGGCTTCCTGTGGAGCCTCTGCATTACATAAGACCATAGGTGGAATCCTGAACCCCATCCAGAATCTTCTAAAGTGGGAAATCTCCACTTGAAAGGACAAGTAAACCAGCCTGTTGCTGCTAGAAGAACAGAAGATACTTCTCAAAAGCAAGAAAGATGGAAAAATACAAAACAATAAGGCAGTCCGATTGATTACTACAGGAACAAGCAAGTTGCTCACCCAGGAGACATCAAGACAAGTGTTCAGGTCCCCTCAGGGCACACCCCTTTCCAAGACTAAGACTCAAGGGGAATACACAAGCAAGCATGCGGTCTGATTGGTGACCACGTTGGTCACTGATAAGGGGAAGTGAGGGAAAAACAGGAATGAAGCTGTGAGCTAAGCCCTACAAGGTTCAATAGATTCCTGTGAACCCAGGTAGAGACCTGGTTGGCCAGCAGTATGGCAAGACCTGGGGACTCCTGGACCCAGAGACAATGACATAGCCACAGAGGACTAGAGTGGAGAGTGAAGCATTCAGTTGATAAGAAGTTCGGGCGTATGCACAAGAAAATCCACACTTGCAGATAATACCCACTTGACCTGGCTTCAATGGCTGGATGATCAGAACTGGACTAGAAGAAGAAAGAAGAGGGAAAAAAGAGTAATCTGATACAATCTGATGAACTTGACCTACACCTATGGATGCAGTAGCTCAAAAAAGGGAACAAATATTTACAGCGAGGATCATTCCCACCCCTTCGGTACACAGGGTCGACAGGGATGGGCAACTTGGATATTGGCTACCCAAAATGGTGTGTTACAAAGGCAAGAAGTGACTGGCTCACAAGCTTTCAAGAGGGAGCCTAGACCCAGAGGGTGCAGGCAAAGGTAGAATCTCCACTGAGTAGTATCTAATCTGTCTAGGCGGGGCTGATGAAAAGAGATGGGGACCAGACTCTTGTGGTACAATGGTGAATAATTGCTATCAGGACTGACGGTAAGGGTTGGAAATGTAAATGTAGAGATTTTGTAGCAAAAGGAGATGAGTGGTTGACTTTGCAGTCCAGGAGCAGAGGTCCCTGGGACCATCAAGGGAGAAGAGCGGATTGTGGGACCCTAACCAGAGAAACAGTGACACCAGAGATGGAGGCAGAGATGATGACGTGGAGAGATAGAGTGACTGGGGACTCTAGACACAGAGAGGGAGAGGAGCTGTGTGCTGATGACCGAAGGGCAGGCTTGCAGGGTATACCCTTTGGTTGTTTGAGGATGCATGAGGGGATTATAATCATGGCAATGAAGCTAATGTTCTCCCATGTAAACTGTCACATAATTCACAATAAAAACTTTAAAAAGGGGGGGGGGGAATGGGAGGTAGTTAATCTTACATTCCAGGATCAGAGGACCCTAGGACCATCAATAGAGAAGAGCGTGAGTGGAATGTGGGACCCTATCCAGAGAAACAGCAGCACCCAAGATGGAGGCAGAGATGAGTACATGGAGCGAGACAGCAGCTAAGGACTTTAGACTCACGGAAAGAGAAAGGCTATGTGTTGGCAGCCAGGAGGCAGGCTTGCAGAATGTACCCTTTGGTTGTTTAAATTATTTATTATATATTCCTGAGTGGTTTTGTGTATATACAAAGAAAAATAGAGGGGATAGAAGAAAATACGTTGAATGATGATGTATGGAGGAGGTTGTAATCATTGCAATGAAATGATGATTGTAAAACCGATGTTCTCCATGCAAACTATCACTCAATTCACAATAAAAACTTTTTTTATAAAAAGCAAAAAAGAAAAACAAAAGATCACTAAAAAGGCAGGAAAGAAAGAAAAGACTAAAATGGATGTCAAAAAAGATTAAACTTTGTTGTTGAATATACAGTAGCTAAAGAGAAAGGAAAGAATGATGAAGTAAAAGAGCTGAACAGAAGATTTCAAAGCGCAGCTCAAGAAGACAAAGTAAAGTAGTATAATGAAATGTGCAAAGACCTAGGGTTAGAAAACCAAAAGGAAAGAGTGCACGTATCAAATCTCAAGCTGAAAGAACTGAAGAAAAAATTCAAGCCTCAAATTGCAATCCTGAAGGATTCTATGGGCAAAATATTGAATGACTCAGGAAGCATCAAAAGAAGATGGACGGAATACACAAAATCACTGTAACAAAAAGAAATGGTCGCCATTTAATCATTTCATCAACATTAACAGGGTGTTGCCAGAAATTCAAGCCAGATTCAGAAGTGGACATGGAATAATGGGACATCATTGCTGTTGTCAGATGGGCTTTGGCTGAAAGCAGAGAGGATATTACAAAGATATTTATTTGTATACTTTATTGGCTATATAAAGACATTCAACTTGTGGATCATGACAAACTATGAATAACATTTCAAAGAATGGAAATTCCAGAGCACTCATTGTGTTCATGTGGAACCTGTACATAGACAATGAAGCAGTCATTCGAACAGTACAAGGGGAATCTGAATGGTGTAAAACCAAGAAAGGTGGATGTCGGGATTGAATCCTTTCACCATACTTATTTAATATGTATGCTGAGCAAATAACTCAAGAAACTGAATATATGAAGAAGAATGTGGCATCAGGATTGAAGGAAAGCTCATTAACAATCTGCAGTAAGCAGACGACACAACCTCAACTTGATGGAAGTGAAGAAGACTTGAAGCATTTTCATCAGTATGGATTACAACTCAATGTAGAGCAAACAAAAATCCTCACAACTGGACCAATAAACATTATAATAAATGGAGGAAAGTTTGAAGTTGTCAAGGATTTCATTTTACTTAGATACACAACCAATGCTCATGTAAGTAGCAATCAAGAAATCAAATGATGCCTTGCATTGGGCAAATCTGCTACACATGAACTATTAAAAGTGTTAAAGAGCTTTTGAAGACTAAGGTGCGCTTGACCATGGTATTTTCAATCACCTTATATGCATTTAAAAGCTGGACAATTAATAAGGGACGAATTGATGCATTTGAATTATGGTGTTAGAGAAGAATATTGAAAGTACCATGGACTACCAGAAGAACAAACAAATCTGTGTTGGAAGAAGGTCAGCTGGAATTCTCCTTAGAGACCAGGATGGTGAGACTTTGCCTCATGTACTTTGGATATGTTAACTAGAGGCACCAGTTCCTGGAAAAGGGCATCATGCTTGGTAGGGTAGAGGGTCATCAACAAAGAGGAAGACTTCAATGAGATTGATTGATACAGTGGCTGCAACAGGGTTCAAGCATAACAATTATAAAGAGGGTGCAGAATTTGACATTGTTTCTCTTTGTTGTGCATAGGGTCACTATGAGGTGGAGCTGACTCACAGCACTGACCAACAACAAAATTTAATAAAGGATTTCCTTGGGCACTAAGCTCAAGGACTTCTGATTTGTACATCCAGAGCACAGGATGCAGGGAGAAGCCAGAATGCAGAAGGATGGTGGGAAATCGTGCTGGAATGTGCATCCAGACCTTTTGAGTCATGCTAAGGAATTTAGGATTTTATCCCAATGACTTTGAGGGGTTTTTAACTTTGTCTTTTAGATAGATTACAGTATTAGTAGTGACTTTTTTTGCAATACAAAAATACAATTCAAATTCACTCAAGCATAAAAATAAAAAAACAGCAAAGTCCCCTTTGGCCTAAACTATTTCAAACTCTTTTTTCCTGTCAATTGTAAACAAAAATGTTCAAGCTAACATGTCAGACTCCTGTGTGATGCTGTAGGATAAGTACTGGACTGCTAACCACAAGGTCAGTAGTTCAAACCCACCAACTGCTCCTTGGAAATCCCATAAAGGGTTGCTATGAATCAGAACTGACCTAATTGCACTTAACAACAATAACAACAACATGTTAGTACTGCTTAGGGTGCTATGAGAACACACACAAAAAGAGTTAGGATTCTCATCTTAGGCTCAACGATTTTACAGGAAATACATTTCTGGAGAAGATTGATTTCTTGAGGAGTAAGATAGAGGAAATTTCTCAAGGAGTTGGGTAGAAGAGACCCAGGCAGAAGGGGCAGTATGACTGAAGGCAAAAAGGGAAGGATCTGTGTGGTGTGTGTTTGGAGGCAGCTGGCTGTCCCTGGAGTTTGGAATGAGGTAGGGACTGATGGGAAACGAGGCTGACTAAGTTAGCAGGAAACAGCTCCTATTGTGTTAAGGAGTTTGAGCTTAACCTTGTAGGCAATGGGGAGTTGTAAAAGAGTTTCAAGCAGATAAGCAATGGGCACAGTTTTGTTTTATGGAGATCTCACTGGAACTTGGGAGAGCAGACGGCTCAGGGAAAGGTCATTTTCATGGTCTGGTTTTGAGATAATGAATCTCTGAACTGGGGTGTGGCTGTGGGGATGGAAAGCAGAGGAAGAACTCAAGAGAAATTTCAGTGGGAGAATGGGTTGGATGTGTAGGTATGGTAGGGAGTCATGATGAAGCCCATGAGATGATACCCTTGTGGGTGACTGAATAGATATTGGTGATCTCTGGAAGTGAGTACCTGGGAGAAGCAGACTTGGGAGGGGTGGGGAAGTTGAGGGTCTTATGGACATCCTGGGGTGTTGACCAGCAGTAAGTCAGGTATAGTTGTCTGGTTCTCCAGAGAACATCCACATTGGATATACACATTTGGGGTGATCAGTGTATCATGGGAGCTATGGGTTTGAGAGACCAAGTGGTAGAGAGATCCTTAGTTCCAAGGACCTCCATCCCACCATTTAATCCCAAAGAGCCCACAAAAGCAGCAGAGAAAAGGAAATGGCATTGCCACGTGGCCACATGAGCAGAGCCAAGAGCAGGTTGTCATGGAAACCAAGCTACTGAAATGTTTCTAGGAGAGAGGGATCAGCAGGACCAAATGTAGCAGAAAATTCCAAACCGATGAAGGCTGACATTTTTCTTTTGATTTGGCAATTAGTAGAACATTGATGAGTTTAGCAAGAGCAATTTCAAGGGACCCTGAGCCAGGGAGTGGAGATGGAAAGGTGATATAATGGACCCACATTGGTGATGGAGTCTGTATTGAGAAGGGAGAGGGCAGTCGCAAGCAAGACTTCTCTTTGACTTTCAGGATGCACTATATGGCAGTGTTCATGCTGCAAGAGGATCATGTCTACACGAGGAAGAGCAGGATTCTGTTTGGGAAATTTTTATCCAGCAAAACACATTTTTATATTTACAATGTACCAGACACTGTTCTTATACACCTATATACCATACCCTTTATTTATATTAATTCACTTATACTTATAACTATCATGAGGTACATTCCATTAGTATGCACATTTATATAGGTGAAAAGATGGAGGCACTAGGAGATTAAGAGACTAATCCACAGTTGAACAGCAAGAAAGTAAAAGAGGCCAGATTTCAAGCCACAGATGGATCTAGGTATTGGCACTCAGTGGAGAGACTTGGGCTGGAGGTGTGAGAATCTTTAAACAGGGTGGACCCTAACTTGTCTCATGTCCCTGCCATACAGGATGTTTGGGTCTGATGGCTGTAGTTGGTCTTTGGAATCAGGAGGGAGTTGAAGCTTTATATACAGGTTGAGACCTAGTGCATGCTAGCATTTGAAGGAGATTTGGAAAGTGGGCCAAAGGGCAGATGCAGAGGGGAGGATCACTGAAGCCCAGGGAGAAGGCTTCCAGAGAGGTCAGAAGAGGTGACTTGGCTTTGCAGAGGTCTTTGGAGATTTTTTGCAGAGCAGTCTCAGAGCAGAAGGGGCCAAAACCCAACCAAAGAAACAAGATAATCAAAGATCTATTTACAAATAAAAGAGGGATAAGGGAGAGTTAGAGGAGAGTAGAATCCAGAAAGCTTTTTTTTTTTTTTGGGGGGGGGGGGGGGGGGAGGTCACAGTTATTTATACTTTTTTTTTTTAAGTTTTTATTGTGAGGTTTCCATGAAGGAGAACATCAGCTTTACACTCATCCTATCGTATTTCCTTTCATTGCAATAATTACAATCCCCTCCATACATCATCAAACAACCCCAAAGGGAACAACACACAGGTGCTCCCCTCCCAGCTGCCAGCACTCAAACCTTCTCCCTCCGAGTCCAGTGTCCCCAGCCGCTCCATCTGTCCATGTCATCCTCTCTGTCTCCATCTCCGGCACCACTGCCTCTCTGGGTAGGGTTCTGCTCTCCGTTCTTCTCACTTGATGGTCCCAGGGACCTCTGCTCCTGGGCTGCAAAATCAATCAATCCCCTCCTTTTGTCAAAAAACATCTACCTCTATTTTCCTACACTCACAGTCAGTCCTGATGACAGTTATTCACTATTGTACCTCAAGAGTCTTATCCCCATTTCCTTTCATCAGCCTGGTCCCAACGAATTGGAAATCATTCTACCTTCCCCGGCCCAGTCTGGAACTAGGTTCCCTCTTGAAAGCTTGTAAGCTAGTCACTTCTTGCCTTTATAGGCCCC
>NW_006408814.1:857176-859931 GCF_000296735.1 Chrysochloris asiatica | reverse complement strand
CCAAGGACTCCCCTCCTTCCAGTATGGAGAGAAGGTCTACTTCTGGTTCATTTGTCTCAGATATTTTATCTTTTTTCTGGACATGTGCCAATATGGTCATCTGCTTTTGCTTCTTGGACATGTTTAATGTTTATCTGTGGCCCTAATAATTAATTAAGTATGTGTTTTGGTAATTTTTTATGTTTTCTGGTTACCTCCAGGAAAATGTGATCAGGATGTGGTCTTCCCTTTCCACTCTCCTTATTGCTTAACTCAGAGTAACTTTTTTGGGCCTCAGTTGGGCCTGGGCCTCGTCGGTGGGCTGTTTGGTCCTCAGGCAGGTGGGTTGAGCCTAGGGCGGGCAGTTTGGACCTCTGGGGGCCTGGGTGTCAGAGACTGGGCTGCAGGAGGTTGGTCCTCAGATGGATGGTTTGGGCCTCGGGCAGATGGTTTGGGCCTTGGGTGGGCGGTTTGGGCCTCAGGGGGCCTGGGTATCAGCAGCTTGGCATCGGGCGGCTTGGTGTTCAGCGGGCGGTTTGGGCAAGTTGGGCCTCGGGGACCGGGCTGAGGGTGGGTTGTGTCTCAGGGGCACTGGGCCTTGGCGACCTGGCTACGTGGCGGGTTGGGCCTTGGCGGCCCTGGACCTCGGCAGCTTGGCAGAGGGCTGGTCTGGGCCGGGGCAGTAGCGGGCTGGGGGTAATGGCTGCAGGGAGGTAGTGTCTGTATTTGATGATGTAAAAGATGCCTTTCTTAGTCTCTCTGTACTGTGGGTACCTCGAATTTCCTGATATCTGCGCTGATATCCCTTTCTATTTGTTCAGCTTTGTTAGTTTATGCTTCCTTTTTTCTGGAAATGCAGCCTTCTAAGTGGGGTTGCTCTAGCCCTGCATTCCAAGGTCTGCAGGGGCCAGAGGCACTTGCCGGTGCGGAAGCGGGAGCCACGTGTAGGCAGGCAAAAGCTCAAGATGCCTGTAATTCCTCAGTAATTTGATCTTTTAAAAAAATGAGTTCAGGATGTTGAAATATAAGATCTTATTTTTGTTCAAAGGCTGTCTGTCTGCTAGACAGGTTTGCTATGTGCGATTCCGCCCCTTTCCCCCGAGACTGCCCTACCTGAGCTGCCTGGTCAGGGAAGCACCGGAAGTCCCCTCCCTGTTTGGTTTTTAGTGGATACTGTCTCTTTAAATTTCGAGGAGATCTATGTACATCCGTAGTAGAACCCTCCAAGGGTGGGGCTGGAGTATCCACTAGCTCAGGCACCCCTATAGTTACCAGAATGGAGATACGCAGACAGCAAGGGACCAACGAAAAGATACCAAAGAAAAAAAGAATGTCCACACCTCTATCTCTGCGGCTCTGTCAGGCGTCCGTGGCTGCTCTGATCCTTTCCCTGCTTGGCCCCACACAAAATGGCGGCTCCTGGAGCAGCTGAGCGTCCTGAACCAGGAAGCAATGGATTTCTTGTTTCTGCTACAAACTCCCCAGCTGTAAGTCTTCCAACCTTCTAAATATTCCTTTATATGTGTTTCAGAGTACTGGGACCATTCCCTGAGCCTTCTTGGTCCTGTATTCTGTGTTGTTCTTGGCAGAGCTCGTCACTACACTTCCACCCGATCCGCCATCTTTTTCTGGAAGCTGCACATAAGTTTTTAATTTTTAGTATGTTCCAGTCATCTATTTTGTCGACTTTTGTTTGTGTAATTTTCAAAATGTTTGGTAGTCTGTGTATTTCCCGTATTTGATCCCTCACATTTGTCCCTATTTTTTCATTGATGACTTTCATAATTTTGGAATTCACATTTAGATCTTTAATCCATGCTGAGTTGATTTTTGTATAGGGCATGAGGTCTTGTTTAAATATTTTGCATATCGCTTTCTAGTTCTGCCAGCACCATCTGTTAAAGAGACTATCTCCTCCCCATGTAACATACGTAAGCACTTTGTTGAAAATAATTTGGCTTTACGTGGATGGGTTAGTTTCTGGATTCTCGATTCTGGTCAATGTATCTTTCATTGTACCAGTACCAGGCTGTTTTGACCACTGTAGCCAGGTAGTAGATTTTAAAATCAGGGAATGAGAGGCTTCCAACCTTGTTCTTCTTCTTGAGCACTGCTTTGCTTATCCTGGGTCTCCTTCCTTTCCATATCAAGTTTGTAATTGCTTTTTCCATCCCTTTGAAGAATGTCACTGGAATCTGGATTGGGATTGCATTGTATGTGTATATTGCTTTGGGAAACATTGACATTTTCACAATGTTGAGTCTTCCTATCCAGGAACATGGTATGTTCCTCCACTTTTGTAAGTCTCTTTTGTTTTCTTGTAGTAGTGTTTTGTAATTATCTTTGTATAGGTCCTTTGTTTCTCTGGTTACATTTATTCCTAAATATTTCATCCTCTGGGTGGCTATTGTAAATGGTATTTCTTTTCTAATGTCTTTTTCAGTTCTGTCATTTTTACTATAGAGGAATCCAACTGATTTTTGTATGTTGATCTTATACCCTGCCATTTTGCTGAATCTTCCAATGATGTCTAGTAGCTTTTTAACTGAGTCTTTGGGGTTTTCTATGTATAGATCATATCATCTGCAAATGGAGAGAGTTTCCTCTTTGCCAATTTGGATGCCTTTAATTTGTACCAAAAGGAAATGGTTAATGTTCAACCATTTCAAGAGATACCATATGGACAAGAGCCAATGATACTCAGAGAGGAAGTCCAAAGTGCATTGAAAGAAGTGGCAAAGAACAAGGCACCAGGAATTGATGGAATAAAAATTGA
>NW_006408814.1:835628-855906 GCF_000296735.1 Chrysochloris asiatica | reverse complement strand
GGAGGGTCAGAGAAAAAGAGGAAGACCCCCAACAAGATGGATCAGCCAGGTGGCATCACTGATGGACTCAAGTGTGGCAGCGGTAGTGAGGTTGGCCCAGGATGGGACATTGTTTCGTTCTGGTGTGCATGGGGTCACTATGAGTCGGTTCCAACTCGAAGGCACCTGACAACAACAGCAACAATTTCCCTATCTTGCTATATCGCTCTGGCTAAACTTCCAGCACAATATTGAATAGGAGTGGTGGATGACAAATGACATCCTTTTCTGATTCCTATTCACAGAGGGAAGGCTTTCAGTTTCATTGAGAGTGATGTAGGCTGTTGGCTTTGTATATATGCTCTTTATTATGTTGAGGAATTTCCCTTCAATTCCTACTTTGTTGATGTTGGATTTTGTCAAGTGCCTTTTCTGCATCAGTCTATATGATTGTGTGGTTCTTTTCCTTTTTCTTATTTATGTAATGGATTACACTGATTGTTTTTCTAATGTTGAACCATACTTGCATCCCTTTTATGAAACACACTTGGTCATGATGTATTATTTGTTTTTGATGTGCTGCTGCATTCTTTTGGCTAGGATTTTGTTGAGAATTTTGGCATCTATATTCATGAGGGGTGTTGGTCTGTAGTTTCCTTTCTTAGTGATGTCCTTCCCTGGTTTTGGTATGAGGCTTATGCTGGCTTCATAAACTGTATTAGGAAGTTTTCCATCTTATTCTATATTCTGGAAAAATTTGAGTAGAATTGGTGACAGTTCTTCCCTGAATCTTTGGTAGAACTCATCAGTGAAGCCGTCTGGGCCTGACTTCTTTTGGTTGGAAGTTTTTTGATGACCTGGTCAATTTGTTCTTTTGTTATGGGTCTGTTCAAGTTTTCTGCTTCACTCTGTGTAAGTTTTGGTAGGTCATCTTCTTCTAAAAATGCATCCATCTCTTCTAAGTTTTCAAATTTGTTGGAGTACAGTACAGTGGAGAACTCTTCATTGTATTCTATTATTATCCTTTTGATTTCACTTGGTTCCGTTGTGACATTTCTTGTGTGGTTTCTAATGTGAAGTATTTGTGTCTTCCCCTCTTTTCTTTTGTTAGGTTTGCCAATGGTTTGTCAATTTTATTAATCCTTTCAAAGATCCAGCTTCTTATCCTGTTGATTCTTTCTATAGTTTTTCAGTTTTCCATCTCATTTATTTCTGCTCTTATCTTTATTATTTCTTTTCTTTTAGTGACTGTAGGTTCCCTCTGTTGGTCTGTTTCTAATTGTTGTAGATGCTGTGTTAGTGTGTTAATTTTGGTTCTTTCTTCTTTTTGGATGTGCGCATTTATCATAATAAATTGTCCTCTCAGCGCTGCTTTCACCGTGTCCCAAAGATTTATGTTGTGTTTTCATTCTCGTTTGTTTCTAGGAACTTTATGAATTCACATTTAATTTCTTTTTTTACCCAGTCACTTTTCAGCAGGGTGTTGTTCAGTTTCCATGTATTCGACTTTATTTCCTTGGTCTTCTTGTTGTTGATTTCTAGTTTTATAGCATTGTGGGCTGAAAAGATGCTCTGTAGTATTTTGATGTTTGTAAATTTATGGAGGCTGCTTTGTGCTTAACACATGGTCAATTCTGGAGAATGTTCCATGTGCACTGGAGAAGAAAGTATATTGTGGTGTTGTTGGGTTGAATGCTCTGTATACATCTATGAGGTTAAGTTGGTTGATTGTGTTGTTTAGTTCCTCTGTAACTTTTTCGAGTTTCTTTCTGGTTAGTTTGTCTCTTTCTTCAACTTTAATAAAGTGCTTCATATATCTTGGTGCTTTTTCATTGGGAGTGTAGTTATTTATTACAGTTATGTCGTTGTGCTCAATTGACCCTTTGATCATGAGATAGTGTCCTTCTTTATCCCTTGTGATGGTTTTTGTCTTGAAGATTACTTTATCAGAGATTAGAATTGCCACTTCTGCTTGTTTGGTATATTTTTTTCCATCCTTTAACTTTTGGTCTGTTTTTGTCTTTGTGTGTAAGGTGTGTCTCTTGCAGGCAGCATGTTGAAGGGTCTTGTTTTCTTATCCAATCTGCCACTCTCTGTCTCTTCACTGGTACATTCAATCCATTGACATTCAATGTAATTATCAATAGGTATGAATAAATTGATGCCAATATAGTTATTTTTTGGTAGTGCTGAGTTTGTGCTTTTTTGTGGTATTTCTTGTCGGTTTTTTCTTAGTTTTCATGTTTGCTTGCTCTGCTTGGAAGTTCATTTTCATGGTAAGTTGTAAAGTATTAACTGGTTTTGGGGTTACCTTATAGTCTATTAACTTTTCTCTCCATTTAAGAGAATCTATTGTATCCTGTAATCTACCTGACATCCTTACCAGCTGGATCTCTGTTCTTACATTTATCCTTTCTTTGACACTGATATTATTTTGATCTTTGGTTGACCTCCCAGCTCTCTTGAATTCGTTGTTGTATTTTGTTCTGTTTTGAACTCTGCTATCTGTCGACTGATTTCCAGGTGGTTTTGCCACGCCTGTCAATTTCTGGTTGTTGTCTGTTCTTGTTGGTTTTCAGTCCAAAGAACTCCCATTAGGATGTTTTATAGTGCTGGATTGGTTTTGATAAAATCTCTTACATCTGTTTATCTTGGAATGTTTTTATTGCACCATCGTATTTGATTGATAATTTTTCTGGATAGACGATTCTTGATTGGCAATTTTTTTCTTTTAGGGTTTTGTATATGTCTCCCATTGCCTTCTTGCCTGCATGGTTTGTTCTGAATAGTCAGAGCTTAATCTGATTTGCTTGCCTTTGTAAGTGACACTTCTCTTCTCCCTGGCCACTTTTAGGATTCTCCCCTTGTCTTTGATTTTGGAGAGCTTAATAAGCTTCATCTCTCCTACTTTAGACACATTGTCCAGAGAGAACAGTCGCTGGAGAAGGATGTCATGCTGGGTAAGGTGGAGGGTCAGAGAAAAAGAGGAAAACCACCAACGAGATGGATCAGCCAGGTGACATCATTGATCGCGTCAAGTGTGGCAGCGGTAGTGAGGTTGGCCCAGGATCGGACATTGTTTCATTCTGCTGTGCATGGGTCACTGACTCGGTTCCAACTCAATGGCACCTGACAACAACAACAATAGTGTTGTTCAGGCTACTGACCTCAAGGTCGGCAGTTCGAAACTACCAGCGGTTCCACGGAAGAAAGATGAGGCATTCTGCTCCTGTAAAGATGTACAGCCACGGAAGCCCTGTGCAGGGTCACTATGATTAGGAACCAACTCCACGGTACTTAACGACAACAACAACAAATTATTATATGTCTCATGACTTTCTTTTGGGGTCTGTCCTTCCTGAGGTACATTTGGCTTCTTGAATATTTATCTTCTCATCTTTCAAGATGTTAGGGAAATTTTCTTCCAGAAGCTCTTCAACTATCTCCTCTGTGGCCTTCTCTGATTCTTCCTGTTCCAGAATGCCAGTAATTCTTAAGTTGTTTCTCTTCATGTCATCCAGCATGAATCTTAGACTCTCTTCAGATTTTTTTATCCTTCTTTCTGCTTTCTCTTCTATCTTAGCAGTATTGAGAGATTTGTCTACCAGCTCACTGGTTCTGGCTTACATCTCTTCTATTCTGCTCCTTTCCCCTTTCAGTGTATTGTCCATTTCTAATATTTTATTATTAATCATCTGGACCTCTTTTTGCAAGTTTTGAATTCTTTCCAATGCTATATCAATCTTGTTTGATTGTTCTTGTAGTGCTTTCCTGACTTCTTCCTTGTTTTCCACCACCCCTTTTTGGAGCATTTGAATTTGTTTCCATATCATTCTTCTGAATTCCTTCTCAGGCAAATCCAAACCTGCGCTTCCTCTTCTGGGGAGCCTTTGTCTGTCTCTAGTACATTTGTCTCAGTTACTCTTTTCTAGTTTTGGAGATGTTTTGAGATAGTTTGTTGTGCTTGAGATCTTGTGTTTGTCATTTCCAGTAGTTATGTGGGTTTTTTAATGCTTAAATGGATGTTTGTTGTTGTGTTATTAAGCTTACTAGGTGTGTCCTGGTGGATATGATCAGGAGATAGGCTTCCCTTTTCACATGTAATGCTTTGCAGTTGTTATTGGCTCTTGTATCAATGGTGGAATATTATGGGGTATGTTTGTAGCTTGGCTATATGGCCACGATTGCTGTCTCTTCTTGGGTAATGTAGGGAGGAAAAAGCTCCCACCTCCAGGAAAAATGTGAGATCAAAAAGGGCTAAAAGCAGAAGCCATATAAAAGCAGAGACAAAAACCACCACTTTAAAACAAAGATAAAACTGTGGCCGACTGTCCAGTTGCCTTGCTACACAGGCAGTGTTTGTGCACCGTAGAAGCCTCTAGCAGTGGGTGGGAGTGTCCACTTGCTCAGGCCCCTCCTCTAGTCACCACCGTGGAGGTACAAAGATAGAAATTGAGAAGTTAATGGGAGAAAGATTGTCCACTATTTTTGTCTCTGAAGGTCAATTAGGTATCTGCATGTGCACAGCTTAATTCTTGAGATAGTTGCATCCTTTTATGTTGGGGTTTTACAGATTGTTCTATGGTTTGTCTGTCAGGCCTGACGGGCCTGCTTTTTTCTTGCTAGATAGGCTGGATTAAAGGGTCCTGCACAAGTTAATTTTAGGGCTACAACTCCGAGGCTGATGTAATAAGCAGACACAAAACTCTTTCTCTCGGTACTGTGGAAAAACTGTGGGGTCAGCACTAGACTGTTTTTGGGGGGAGGTGTGCACCCACCCGCCTGAAGGCTTCCGGACTGGGCAAAGAAGGCGCAACAGAGAATAGCAGGAAAAAATGTGTAGAATCCCTTGCACCTCCTTTTGCAAATGTCACTGCACCACTTTTAGCGCTGGTTCCCTGTGCTGGTCTGGCTGTAGCCCCGCCCTCTGAACTCTGCTCGGGTGGGGTGCCTGCAAAAGTAGTCCCATCTCCAATGATTCCTAACTCACAGTATTTTCCTTAATGTCATGATTTTTTTCACTTGTGTGTGCAGGAAACTGACATCCCGGACCTTAGGGTAGATCCAGAGCTCTGGTGTTGTTCCATGAGCGCAGCTTCTCTGGGTTTTCAATCCCTCCCCTATGGAGCCTTTCCTACCTGGCTGTCTCTGCTGCCACCCAAACCAGAACCAAACTATTATTTTTTAATGGAAACTATTCTTCAAATTTTTAATTGAGTTTTTTTTTTAATGGATAATATGTTTACAATGGTTCAAAATTCATAGTCTACAGAGAATACACAGTTAAAAGTTTGCCTCCTGCCTGTTTCCCCACCCCCTTAGCTCCACCACGTCCTTCCAAAGAAAGAAAATGAAAAACCACAACTTGGAATTATGGAGATACATTTGTGAATATTGCTGTTCTAAAGGAAGACTCCTCACCGAGTGAATGATTGAAGAGCAACGGGACAAATGAGTCAGGTCCATGGGTCAAGTGTGGTGCTGGGAAATTAGTTTTGGACAAGAATATGTGTTTCATTGAATAGAACAAAATTAAATCATTTTCCTTCTGCCAAGTAACATGAGCTTGGCGTTCTGTGGTGGCCTCTAACCTGACCCCTGGGTCCTAGTGGCAGGTCTCATTTAAGGGGACTTTACCTTGTCCCCCAGCTGGAACCACAGATCCCTCGTATTTGAATTACACTTAGGACCTGTCAGTAGGCATTAATCCTGAGGAGTGCTGAATAAACATGTTTTTAACATGAAATTGAATGTCTGATTAAAAAGAAAAAAAAAAAAAAAAAAGGAAAACAATCAGGGTGCCAAAAGGGACGTGAACTGGAACGCCTAGGATTGAAGGAAGGGTGGGAGGAGGGGAGTGCCTGGAGTCAGAGGCTGTTGACAGGAAAAGTTCCAGAATCCTAGCTGCACTCAGTAGGAGTAGGGCACATTTCTTTTCAGTGTGTAAGAAGGTTGCCTTCAGAAGGCCTGGGGATTCTGGGACAGACTTAGAGTCTCAGTCACTGTCCCCCAGAGCTTTTCTCCTGCCTTACCTGTGACTGCAGGCAAACGGCTCCCTCTCCCTAAACCTTCATCTCTAGCTGCAGAAATGGTGGGTGGTGTGGAGACATTGACCAGGACAATGTCTCCTTCCTCCCAGCATGTTGGGCCCTGACCAGTCTGAAATCTCAAGACTCATGGGCAGTCTTCTCGTCTATGGTGGATGTCTCTGCAGTCATTCAGGGCTCAGCTTGCTGCCTCCATGTGCCTAAGGGGGACCCTTTTGTTCCCTGTACACCAGTATCATGGAACCAGAACAAGGGGGTCCTTGGGGTCAGTGGGCACTCCTGGAGAAAAGTGTCCAGTAGGTTGAGGGTACAGGACCAAGCCCTTGGTTCCCCTTGATTCTTAAGTGGTGTATCCTTGGGAGCAAGGTGCTTAAGAGTCCACAAGTAGCCCCTGTACAGCTTTCCCTCATCATGAGAGGAACCCTGCAGTCTCTGCAAGCCTCATGGTGCCTGAAGCTCTGCCATTCCTGCTGCTTTGGGAAGCAACATGTGTCTTGTTAAAGTGATAGGGTATCTGAGAAGGGAGAATCCATCCAGGAAATTGCTATCAGGACTATTTTAATTGAAAACTTAATGTACATATGGGGTTCAAAGGGCATTCCTCAAAAGTATGTCTCTTTCTTAATTCTCCAGTCACTTACCCAGAGTTCACTTTCACTTGGTTGTTAGGAATCCTTGAGGCCTCAGCAAAACAGACTTGAGGAATGGGGAAGAGGGACTGGATTGGAGGTGCACAAAATGAGCCGGCCCTTCAGATGTGGAGGTGCAGAAGGGAGAGCTATGGGGTGCCTGTACCCAGATTTCTGCCTGGGAGATAGGGGTGAGTGTACTATTCCTAGTGGAAGCAATCTGTAGGAAAATGACAGGGTTAGTTTGGGGCATCTTGGGGTGGGGTGAGGTGGTCTGAGGGATGTGAACAACAGATGAAGGAACATGGCAGACTGGTCCTCTCTCAGCTTGGGTTCACCAGGTGCAAATGGGCAACCATACTACCAGGTCTCTCTGTAAGCTTCCCCTGAACCTTCCCCAGTAGCTATTCCATATATTCTTCACTTTCCACATAACTGCCCTCTTGGGCCCCTTTTCAGCAGGGGATGACCTGTCTCCATTCTCTAAAGTGGGGATTGCTCCTCCACCCTGTGTCAGCAGTTCCTAGCCTCTGGGCTCTGGGTCACACTCATCCCTTGGCCTGCCCTGAAACTCCATACCAAAGAATCCATCCCATTCAAACCCGCTGGACCCCACTCCTCTCTCAGCACCCTGACAAATCTCTAACAATCTCCCCTTTCTTCCTCCATCCCATGCAATTCAGTTCCATTCCCCACATTGAGCCCATTCTGGTTCAAGTCTTGGCAAATCCAGGTCAACTCCTGGTCTTCATCTCACTTGGACTCCAAGCTGTGTTCGGCACCATTGACCACTCCCCACTTGTGCAGACTTGTCTCTGGCCCTGATGTCATGCTCTCTGGCCTCACTTTAGCTCCCTTGCCAGAAATCCTCCTCTACTCCACATTTAAATGCTGAAATCCCTCAAGGTTGCTGGGAGCCCTCTTCTAATCTCATTCAACATCCTCTCCCTAAATAATCAATCTACCCAGATGGCTGTAAATAGCATCCATATGTTGGCAATGCTTATGCATCAACTTGGCTAGGCTATGGCTCTCAGTTATTTGGCCAAACACAGGTGCCATTATGAAGTAGTTACATGTTCTGTGGTGGAGTATATGTAATTCAACCTGTTGGCCTTAAGTAAAGATGACTGCTGTCCTTAATATAATCTAATTTAACATAATGCAATATAATTGGTCTACATCTAATATAATATAAGGAGTTCCTAGGTGGTACAAATGTCTAATAGACTTGACTGCTAACTGAAAAACTGGAGATTTGAGAACACCCAAATGGACTTCAGAGGGAAGGCCTGGTGATCTATTTCCAAAAATCAGTCATTGAAACCCCCATGGGTAACAGCTCTACTCTAGCACACATGAGATTGCCATGAGTTGAAACTGACTTGACAAAACTGGTATTGGTATTGGTAATGTAATGTAATGACCTTCTATAATGTAATCTATGTAATGTATAAATCAGTTGAAAAAGGGAGTTCCTTTTTAAGAATATATTCTGCCTCCAGACTATAGAGAATACATTTCAGAATGCATTCTACAAATAAGTATTTTGGCAAAATTCTCATCTCACTCTTCCCATCACCTGAAAGCCATGACACTATCATAACAAATAACCCAATTGTCTCCCTGATCACTTATTTATTTATGAGATTGCTTGTTTAATATCAGTCTTCTCACCTACAGATGGGATCGTCCATGAGGACAAGGACTGGGACAGTTTTGTTCCTCAGCACAGGTTCTTACTAAATATTTACTGTGTGTCCAAGTAGAAATTTAAACTGAATTTCATTTATTCATTCATTCAAACAATATGTATTGAGAGTCATTGCCCTTCCATGCACCAGACACTAGAGATTCGGAAGAAGATTCCAAAAGTCCTTTGTCAATGACACTCACAAGCTAGTAGAGGAGATAGATGACAAAAAGAGCAATGCAAATACATTCTATAACTACAGGTGGTCTTAAGCATGATGACAAAAATACAGGATCAAGTAAAAAAGATAGCATAACCAGGGTCTGCCTTTGGGGTGGGGAAAGAGCAGGGATTACCCACTGCTATTGAGTCAATTCTGACCCGTAGCAGTCCTAAGTAGGGTTTCTGGGGCTGAAAATTGTTACAGGAGCAGAAAACCTTGTCTTTCTCGTGCAGAGTGTCTGGTGGATCTGAGCTACTGGCCTTGTAGTTAGCAGTCCAACGCATAACCCAGTATGCCACCAGGGCTGCCCTTGGATTAAAGCTATTGAACCAGTGTGGCATTCCATCAGAAACTTGTTGACATGACGTGGTGAGCCATGAAGATCCAAAGGGAGGGCGTATAGGCAAGGCACACAGAGCCTCTAGAGCAAAGACCCAACATCAGGAAGAAGCACGGTGTAATCCAGAAGCAGCAAAATAGCCAGTGTGTCTATACAAGAGCTCAAGGGACAGTATGGAAGAAGTGGAAGAGACAAGCACTTCATGTAGGGTCTTGTCAGAATTTATTCCAAATGCCCTGGAGAGCATTGTTGTTTAGTGCTGTCTGCTGTTGAATCTGTTCCATCTCAGCGACCCTTGTATAGGGTTACCAAGGAGCAGCTGGTGGATTTGAACCTCTGATCTTGCGGTCTAGTGATTATCCTACAGCACCATACCAGAACTCCATATGGTGAACATAGTGAGGCTGAAATTTGACTCCCATTTTTAAAGATTCTTCTGGCTGCTCTGTGGAGAGTAAATCAGCAGGGCAGACACTGAGCAATGCTGGCTGAGGGAGTCCTGGGTGTAAGGGAAGCTTTGAACCAGAATGGGGTTAGGATGTCCAGCAAGAGTGTGCCATGGAAGGCATGGCAATGTTATAAGAAGGACCATCACCCCAAATGTGTGTAGAGGAGTCAGAAGGCCAGTGGGATTTCCAGAGCTGCTTTGGTGACCATGATAGAAGATGGACAAGAAAGACTGAGCCATCTGCATAACTGAAGTTGAGTAAAGGCTAAGAAGTGCCTGGCATGGATGGAGAGCTTTGGTGACCTGGTCTACAGCTCAGGAACCAACATCTAACCCAAAACTCCAGCCATGGATGGTGATGGTGCAAGATCCTAAAGAGAAGCTGAAAATAAGAGGCCAGGGGCTGAATCCAAGGCCTTCACCAGTACTAGACACTGAATACAGAAAGAGAGGATCACTAAGGAGACTGAGGAAAGTCCAGAAGGGGTTCATGGAGGGACAGGAGAGGGAGGTCTGGGAAGCTAAGGGAGAAAGAATTTTGAAGAAAGTAGGATTGACTGAGCAGTGTGATTGAGATGAAGGAGGAAGGTGTTCACTGGGCTTAGCAAATAGGAAGCTTTGGGGGACCTTTGTGAGAGCAGCTTGTCAGGAGAGGGGGCAGATGCACAACTGGCTGGGGGTACTATCCAGGAAAGGGAAGGGAAGGAGCAAGGAGGGAAGACATGGTCAAGTTGTTGTTGTTAAGTGCCATCACATCAGTTCTTACTCATAGTGACCCTGTATAGGCTTTCTGAGGAGTAGCTGGTGAGTTTGAACTCCTGATCTTGAGGTTAGCAGTCCAGTACTTATATTACAACACCGCACCAGGGCTCCATGGTCAAGTAGGAATTTGTTTTTCTAGTAGATGAAGTATGAGAATGTTAATATTCTGTGAGGAAGGAGTCAGGAACATTGAGCAATCAAACACAGGATAGTTAGCGACCAGAGGGAACCAAGGATGTAGATAGAGGAATTATCATAAGACCTTCACATGTATTAGGTTGGACAAGACCTAATTAGATTGTTTATATTTTCTCAAGTAATCTGGTCTACATGTCCTTAAAAGGATCTGTCATTCACCCTCCATGTGTTATAGCACTCCACATAAAGACTAGTTTCATCTTGCCTACTGACTGGGATCATGTATTTCTTATCTCCTATGTTCCTTGGCCACTAGCAATGCTCAGTAAAACTGATAAATGATGAATATACTTAATTTTGTATTACATGCAGTGAAGTGCACAAATCATAACTTTACAATTCAATGAATTTTTATTATGTATATACCCGTGTGGAGTCCTGGTGTGGCACTGTGGGTTAATGTGCTGGACTGCAAGGTCAATTTAAGCTGCAAGGTTGGCAGTTCATGTTCACCAGCTGCTCCTTGAAAATACTATACAAGGTCGCTATGAGTCGGACTTAACAACAACAACAATATACCCATTTGGAGTCCCTGGGTGGTACATGCTTGGCTGATAAGTGAAATATTGAAGGCTCAAGTCCATTCAGAGATGCCATGGAAGAAAAGCCTAGAGATCTATATCCAAAAAAATCTGTCACTGAGAACCCTATAAAGCACATTTCTACTCGGACACACATGGAATTGCTATGAGTCAGAATCAACTCAAAGACAACTTGAGTTGTTTTTTTCATGCTCCAACATAGCCACACCCTAGACCAAAATAGAAAGTGTTTTCTGTCCCCCTAAGAGTCTCATTTGTGCCTTTCCCTAGTCAATACCCACCATTCAGCCGTAACCACTCTCCTGACTTCTATTACCAAAGAGTTCTTTTACTTGTTCTTGAACTTTAAATGAGTGGAAACACCATTTCCTCTTTTGTGTCTGATTTCTTTTTGCTAACCATTATGCTATGAGGTCCAACCATTCTTATTGCTGTAAGGTATTTCTTCATATAAATATGTCATAATCTATTTATTCTCCTTTTGATGAACATTTTAGTTATTTCTAAGTTTTCACTATTACAGATAAAGGCTTCTATAAATATACTAGTGCACATTTTTGATGAACATATGCATTCATTTCTGTTGAGAATTCTGTCTTAGTTGCCTAGTGCTGCTATAGCAGCAATACCACAAGTGGGCGGCTTTAACCAACAGATGTTTATCTTTTCACTATTTAGGGAGCTAGAAGTCTGAATTCAGGGCTCTAAGGAAAGATTTGCTCTCTCTGTCAGCTCTCAGGGAAGGCCCTTATCTCTTTGCAGCTTCTGTTCCTTGTTTCCTTGGCAATCTTCATGTGGTCTAGCTTCTCTTTTCTCTCTTCTGTGCTTCCTCTTTTTGTATGCCTAATGCACTCTTTTTATATCTCAAAAGGGATTTGTTTTATGACACATTCTGCACTAATATGACCTCATTAACATGACAAAGAAAAATATTTCCTAATGGAATTATACCCATAGGTATAAGAGTTAGTATTCCAACATATTTTGTGGGATAAAATGCTACCTGTAACAGTTATATACCTAAAAGTGGAATTGTTGTCATAGGAAATAATGCCAGTTTTCCTACGTGATGGTACCAATTTATACTCAACAAGAAGAGTTTGTGTGTATGTGTGTGTGATGAAAATATAAGCAACAAAACACTCACCAGTGCAACAGCTTCTACATGTATATACCACTAACATTAAAAATGTTTTTCAGACACTTCCTGTGGAGCCTTTGCATTACATAAGACCATAGGTGGAATCCTGAACCCCATCCAGAATCTTCTGAGGTGGGAAATTTCCACTGGAAAAGACAAGCAGATCAGCCTGGAGTGGCTGGAAGAACAGAAGATACTTCTTGAAAGCAAGACCGACAGGAAAAAGACAAAACAATAATGGCATTCTGACTGACTACAACAAGAACAAGCAAGTTGCTCGTCCAGGAGACATCAAGGCAATTGGTTGGATCCCTTCAGGGCAAACCCCCTTCCAAGACTAAGACTCAAGGGGAATACACAAGCAAGCATGCGGTCTGACTGGTGACCACGTTGGTCATTGATAAGGGGAAGTGAAGGAAAAACAGCAATGAAGTTGCAAGCTAAGCCCTACAAGGGTCAATAGACTCCTGTGAACCCGGGTGGAGCCCTGGTTGGCCAGCAGTGTAGCAAGACCTGGGGGTTCTTGGACCCAGAGTCAGTGACATAGCCACAGAGGACTAGAGTGGAGAGTGAAGCATCCAGCTGATAAGAAGAGAGGGCTTTTGCAAAAGGACACCCACACTTGCAGATAATACCCACTTGACCTGGCTTCAAAGGCTGGATGATCAGAATTTAACTAGAAGAAGAAAGAAGAGGGGAAAAAGAGAGATCTGATACAATGTGATGAACTTGACCTATACCTATGGATGAAGTAGCTCAAAAGAAGGAATAAAATCTTTACAGTGAGGATCATTCCCACACCCTCAATACACAGGGTAGACAGGGATGGGCAACTTGGACATTGTCTACCCTGTGTATTGAGGGTGTGGACTACCCAAAATGGAGGGACTACAAAGGCAAGAAGTGACTGGCTTACAAGCTTTCAAGAGAGAGCCTAGATCCAGGAGGGCGTGGAGGAAGGTGGAATCGCCACTGAGTGGTGTCCAATCTGTCTGGTGAAAGGAGATGGGGATAGCACTTATGTGGCACAATAATGAATAATTGCTATCGGGACTGACTGTGAGGGTTGGAAATGTAAAGGTGGATGTTTTGTAGCAAAAGGAGGGTAGTGATTGACTTTGTAGTCCAGGAGCAGAGGTCCCTGGGACCATCAGCAGAGAAGAGCAGAGTGTGAGACCCTACCCAGAAAAACAGTAATTCCAGAGATGGAGGCAGAGATGATAACGTGGAGAGATGGAGCGGCTGGGGACTCTGGACCCAGAGAGGGAGAAGGGCTGTGTGCTGATGACCAGGGGGCAGGCTTGCAGAGTATAACCTTTGGTTGGTTGATGATGCATTGAGGGGATTGTAACCATGGCACTGAAATGATATACGACAGGATGAAAGTAAAGCTAATGTTCTCCCATGTAAACTATCACATAGTTCACAATAAAGCACTAAAAAAAAAAAGTCCTTCATTTTGTACAACAGTTATCACTATTCTTTTCCTAATTATCCCACCTCCATCAACATAAACGCAGTGCTCCCTAAGCAAAGTCTTCCCCCTTCCTCATTCCCCTTCCCACTAGTAACCACTAATAGCCTATGTTGTTATTGTTGTTAAGTGCTGTTGAGTTGGTTCTGACTCATAGTGACCCTACGGAATGCAACAGAATGAAACACTGCCAGGTTGTGTGTCATACTTGGCATTCCTATCTTTGAGTTCATTGTTGTAACCACTATGTCAATCCATCTTGTTGCGGTTATTCTTTTTATTTTTTGCTGTCCTTTCCAAAGGTTGATGTCCTACTCCAGAGACTAGTCCCTCCTGATAACATGTCCAAAGTACATGAAGCAAAGTCTAGCCATTCTTGCTTCTAAGAAGCTGACTGTGCTGCTTCCAAGATAAATTTGCTATTTTTCTGGCAGTCCATGATATATTTAATATTCTTCATCAACATCATACTTTAAAGGCATCAATTCTTCTTCAGTAATTACTTCAGCAAGCAAGGTTGTGTCATTTGCATATCATAGATTGCTAATGAATCTTCCTTCATTCCTGATACTGCATTCTTCTTCATATAGTCCAGCTTCTTGTATTATTTGCTCAGCATACAGATCTAATATTAATGATGGAAGAAAAAGCTGGATATCCATTTGCAGGAAAATGAAACAGAACTCATATCTCACACCATATACAAACTCGAGATAGATTCAAGATCTAAATGTAAAACTATAAATACCTACAATGAAAAAGCAATGGGTTAAGCTTTGGACTGCTAATTGCAAAATCAGAGGTTCCAACCTACCAGGCTGCATGGGAGAAAGATGAGACTATCTACTCCCCAAAAGATTTACAGTCTCAGAAACCCTATGGAACAGTTCTACTCTGTCCTTATTAAGTCACGGTGAGTCAGAATCGACTTGATGACAATGAATTTTGTTGTGGAATACATAGCATAATTACACTATCAAACATAACTGAAAACACATAAACTAGATGACTGGGATCTCCTTAAAATATTCACTATCTGCATCAAAAGGTTTCATCAAAAAAGCAAAAGAGAACCCAAGGAGTGAGGATAAAAATTGTCAGTGGCATATCAGACAAGGGACTAATTTCTAAAATTTATAAAAATCTTCAACATCTCAGCAAGAAAATAAAAGAATCCAATTTTTTTTTAATGGACAAGAGGACATGAACAGATACTTCACCAAAGAAGACATATGAAAAAGTACTTGTGATCATTGTTGTTGTTGTTGTTAAGTGCCGTTGAGTCAGTTCTGACCCATAGCAACCCTGTATAGGGTTTCCGAGGAGCAGCTGGTGAACTTGAACCACCGACCTTGCAGTTCAAATGGCTTTGCAGTCTGGCGCATTAACCCACAGCGCCACACCATTAGAGAGATGCAAATCAAAACCATGAGTTATCATCCTACTCCAGCAGAGTTAGAAAACACAAAATCAACAATTGCTAGCAAGGGTGTGAAGAGGCTGGAACACTCATATACTGCTGGTTTGTTGTTGTTAGGTTCCATCAAGTTGGTACCGACTCACAATGACTTTATGTACAATAAAATGAAACAATGTCCAGTCCTGCACCAACTTCACAATCATTGCTACCCTTGAACCCACTGCTACTGCCACTGTGCCAATCCATCTTGTTAGGTATCTTCCTCTTTTTCGCTGACTCTTTACCAGGCATGACATTCTTCTCCAGGGAGTGATCCCTCTCAGACAATATGTCTGAGATGAAGTCTGGCCATCCTGGCTTCTAAGGAGCATTCTGGCTGTACTTCTTCCAACAGATTGTTTTGGGGTTTTTTTGGTGGTCCATGGTACTTTAAATATTTTCCTCCAACACCGTAACTCAAATGCATCAACTCTTCTATGGTCTTCTTTATTCATTGTTCAACTTTCACATGAATATGAGGTTATTGAAAATACCATGACTTGGGTCAGTCACACCTTAGTCCTCAAACTGACATCTTTGCTCACTCTTCAACACTTTAAAAAGATTATGTGCAGCAGATTCGCCTAATTCAATACATCGTTTGATTTCTTGACTGCTACTTCCATGAGTGTTGATGGTTGATCTGAACAAAATAACATCTTTGACAACTTCAGTCTTTCTCAATTTATCTTGTTATTTATTGGTACAGTGGTGAGGATTTTTGTTTTCTTTACAGTGAGATGCAAGCAATACAGAAGACTGTGGTCTTTAGTCTTCATCAGTAAGTATTTTACGTCCTTTTCACATCCAACAAGCAAGGTTGTATCATCTGCATATCGCAGGTTGTTAATGAGTCTTCCTCCAACCCTGATGCCATATTTTTCTTCATATAAGGCAAATGAAAGAAATGAGAAGGTGAAAGAGTTAAATAGAACATTTCAAAGGGCAGCTAAAGAAGACAGTCAAATATTATAATGAACTTTGCAAAGATCTGAAATTAGAAAAGCAAAAGGGAAGAACACCCTCAGCATTTGTCAAACTGAGGGAAAAAAATCAAACCTCGACTTGCAATCTTGAAGGATTCTCTAAGCAAACAGTTGAATGATGCAGAAAGCATCAAAGGGAAATGGAAGGCACTGCTGGCAGGACTGTAAAATGGTACAGCCACTGTGGAAAATGGTATAGAACTTCCTTAAAAAGTTGGTAATAGAAATACCATATGATCCAGCAATCCCGATACTTGGTATATATCCATGACACAAATAGATAGATGCACACCCATGTTTATCACAAAACTATTCACAATAGATAAAAAGATGAAAACAGACTAAATGTCCATCAATGGAAGAATGAATAAACAAATCATGGTACACACTCACATTGGAATACTACCAAACATTAAAAAATAATGATAAATCTGCAAAACACCTCACAGCATGGATGAGCCTGGAGGACACAATTACGAGTGAAATAAATCAGTCACAAAAGGGCAAGTATTGTATGAAACCACTGTTTAAAAATCAAGAAAAGGTTTTCACACTAAAAGAAACATTACTGATGGTTACCCAGGGTAGGAGGGGAGGGGAGGGTGGACAGATTTTAACTTGGGTGAAGGAGAAAGCAACAAGATAAATAAAATGGAGAGAAAACTAGATCTGGTACTGTAGTAAAAAAAAAAAAAAGTCCTTTTTTGGATTGTTAGTCTTTGCATTATTTCTCTTTCAAACACCCTGGGCCCTGCCAAAAAAAAAAAAAAAAAAGGGGGGGGGGACTATAAAAGACTGTGTTGACAAGGGCGTGAGAAAATTAGTGCTCAGATACCAGCTGTAGCAGAGACTGATTATTTTTTTTCCCAAGGCAAACATTCACATTCTTTTTTTTTTTTTTAACTTTTACTGTTAATTGGGTGAAAGTTTACAGAGTAGATCATCAGTTTTACATTCAACAATTCTTTTGAAATTTTGTTTCACATTTTGTTTCATCTCACTGATTACAATCTCCTCAATGAAACATCACTTATCCCACTTCCTCCCTGTATTTCCCATCTCCAGCCCGCCTTGTTTTCTAACACTTCTGAACTTTATCCTTGGGTAAATTGACCTCAAATGGCTGGTTACCCCATGAAGTTCATACTCCCTAGTGTTATTGTTCTCATAGACCTGTCTATTGTTTGGCTGAAAATAGAGTCACGGGACTGAATCCAGTTCCAAACCTGAGGGTGATTAAGAACAACAGTCTCCAGGGCTTCACCAATCTCATCTGACCCATAAACCTGGTGTTTTCTATGATTTTGAGTTTTGTCCCACATTTTTCTCCTACTCTATCCAGACCTTCTAATGTGATTCTTTTCAGAGCAGTTTGTAGTGGTAGCTGGGCATCACCTAGGTTTTATGGCCTCAGGGTGATGAAGACATGTGTTCCCATAGTCCATTATTCCATCGGACTAATTGTTTCTATTCATCTTCAATTTTCTTCACTCTTCTTTCCTCCAGATGGGAAGAGAATAATTATTGTACTTTAGATGGCTGCTTATGAACTTTTAAGATCCTAGTTGCTACTTACCACAATAAGATGTGGAACATTGTCATTGTGGACTATGTTATGCCAATTGACCTTGGTGTCCCAAAGACCATGATCCTGAGCTTCCAGATTCAGTGACTCATCCCTCAAGTTATTTGGTTATGTCTAAGAAATGTTTCATAATTTTACCCCTGTAACCTCCACCAAATTCATGTACATGTTTGCAGCAAAGGTAACTGTTGTTGCTAAGTTCTGTGGAGTCAGGAGCAGCTGATGAGCTTGAACTGCTGACCTTGCAAAGTTCAAACCAACTTTTCAGTCCAGTGCATTAATCCACAGCACCACACCAGAACTCCCACAAAATGGAGTCCTTGATAAAATCTATATTTATCTGTGGGTATTCTTCCACTCTCCCTTCCACATATGCTTAGCCTGCATGTCTATTCATGGATATCCTTGTAGATCAACATTATTATAGAATTGTGTACATAAAATAATATTTACCTCTGTTGCCTTCCTCCCAGTGTCTTCCCCAGCGTCCATCATTTTTTCCAACCATCTTCTTATTGTATACTGACTTCCCCTTCACACAAGTAATATGTGTATTAATGTCTCCCCAAGTGCCAAACAATTTGTTCTGTCTTGAAATCCACTTGACTTCTCCTCCATTTGGAAGTTCTATAATTACACTACTCCCTTCTTTTACTTTATAATTGTCTTTGTTACAAATTGATATTTCCAATTCTTCAATTTCAGTCTTGTAGGTGTGTTTTACTTTGGATACTTTTATATCTGGGTTTACTGCTGGGTGGTGTCATGTATATAAATCTCAGGTGTTGTCTATTGTTATTGATTCTCTGTCAAAATAACTCCCTTTAGTATTTCTCATAAGATTGGTCTGGTTTTTCACAAATTCCTTTAATTTGTGTTTACCTGGATATGTTCTAATTTTATCATCATATTTGAGGCACAATTTTGTTATATGATTCTTGGTTAACAATATTTTTCTTTCAGCGTTTAATATATATTATCCCATTGTCTTCTTGCCTGTGTAGTTTCCACTGAGAATTCAGAACTTAGTCTTATTGGTTCCCATTTGTATGTAAGTTTTAATTTTTCCTGAGCTGTTCTTAGAATTATTCCTTGTTTTTGATTTTGAAAACTTTGATTGTGCTATGTCTTAGTGATTTTCTTTGGGGGCCTATCTTTTTGGGGTTCATACAGCTTCTTAAATGAATATCTTCTTGACTTTCATGGCGTTAGGGAAGTTTTCTCCCAACAACTCTTGGACAGTTTTCTCTGTGCTTTTCTTCTTATTTCTTCCTCTTTTGAAATTCTGATCACACATAAGTTATTCCTCTTGCTGGTGTCCTACATCATTCTTAGGCTTTCTTCTGATTCTTTTGTTCTTCCTGATTGTTCCTCTAGCAGATTAGTATCAACAGATTGGTCTTTAAGTTCACTGATTTGGCCTTCCATTGATTCAATTATACTCCTTTGTCCTTTCAGTGTATTGTCTAGTTCATAAATCTTAGTAATAATCTTCTGAATTTCTGTTTGCTGGTTTTGTATGATTTCTAATTTTTCATTTGTTTTTGTAGTCTTCTAAAGTTTTTTTCTGTGTTTTTGTTTTGTTTGTTTATTTTGACTGCAACTCTTTTGATCTTTCTCTCAATCCATTGAATGTACTTAAATATAATTCCTTCAAATTCCTTATCAGGAAGTTCCAATACTACTTATTTCTCAGAAAGGTCTTCTGGCTGTATTTTGGTTATTTGTTTGAGCCACTTTATCTTGTTTCTTCATTTGAACAGAAGTTGTCTGTTTTTTCTGAGACATTGCTGTGGTGTTATATTTGTATTTAATTGATGATTGTATTTTGGTGTGGCCTTAGGCACTCACCACCTGTCTCCTGCTGGGTGTGACAGAGAATGTGAGTGTGTGCAGTTCTCTGTTCACTGTTTGTATAGCACAGTTGAGAGTGGGTTTGGCTGGTGCTGCTTCCTACTGATAATCAGGTGGTAGAGGAGCAGGTAATGGTTCTGGCCTAGTAGGCAGTATGGTGTGGTTGGGCTATGTGGGTATAGGACAAGGAAAAAAGAGAAAGAGAAAGAAAAACAAACAACTGCAAAAAAGAAAATAATAATGAGAAACCCAAACAGCAGAAAAAATATAAATGAAAAGAATTAAACAAAAATAAATAATCACAAAAAAGAAAACAATAAGGAAAAAACAAGTGGAGGGAGAGAACAAACAAGATGGCAGATCAGGTGGAAGTGCAGTAAGGAGCTCCGACAGCAACAACACAGAATACAGGATCAAGCAGGCTCAGAGGATGGTCCCAGAACTCTTAACCACATATAAAGGCATATTTAGAAGGTTGGAAGGCTTACAGCTAGGGAATTTGTAGCAGAAGCAAGAAATCCATTGCTTTCTAATTCAAGACGTTCAGTTGCTCCAGGAGCCGCCATCTTGAGTAAGACCCAGAGGGAGAAGGATCAGAGCAGCCACGGATGCCTAACAGAACTGCAGAGATAAATGTGTGGACATTCTTTTCTTTTGGTATCTGATCATTGGTCCCTTGCTGTCTGCACACCTCCATTTTGGTGACTATAGGGGTGCCTGAGTTAGTGGACACTCCAGCCCCATCCTCAGAGGGTTCTACTACACGTGCTCACAGATGTCCTCGAAATTTAAAGAGACAGCTCCCACTTAAAGCCAAATGGCCAGAGCCAGCCCTGAACTGTTTATAACTAGAAAAAGGCCTGAATGGGAATTGTGGAGTGGGACAAGCAGACAAAAAAGGAAATAGGTCAAAAATTA
>NW_006408814.1:824388-832575 GCF_000296735.1 Chrysochloris asiatica | reverse complement strand
TAAAAAATGCAATGAAAATAAAAACGAGAGAAAAAAAAAAATAAAGGAAAAATACAATAAGCAGAACTTGTTGTTATTGTGTGCCGTCAAGTCAATTCCAACTCATAGTGACCCTGTATAGTTTCCAAGGTTGTAAATCTCTACAAAGCAGAAAGCTTCATCTTTCTCCTATGGAGCAGCTGGTGGATTTGAACCACGACCCTGTGGTTAACAAACCAACTCGTAACCCAGTACACCACCAGGACTCGTATGCAAAACTTGTTTTTAAGTGCCATAGAGTTGGTCCCAGTCAAGGTTTTCTAGGCTTTAAATCTTTGTAGAAGTAGAAAGCCTAATCTTTCTCTACAGAGTGACTGATGAGCTCAAATAGTGTTCACTATATGAAGCCACTGCACTCCCAAGCAATACTTGTTGTTGTTGTAAAGTGATGTTGAGTTGGTTCTAGCTCATAGCGACTCTGTATAGGTTTCTGAGGAGCAACTGGTGAGCTTGAACCTCCAACCTTGGAGGGGAAATAAGAAAAGGGAAAAGGAACAGTAAAGAAAAATAACTAAGAGAAAAGATAAAACAGAGAAAGAAGAGGGGCAGGGAAAAAAAAAACAGAAAAAAGAAAAGCAAAGAAAGGATTAGAAACAAAAGAAGGAAGAGGAAAGAAAAGAAACAGCGAAAGGAGAAAAATGGGGCAGAGACAGGACCCAGAGAGGAGAAAACTGTGACTGGGCATCCAATATGAGTGGCACCCTCTGCAGTCATGGAGCTCAAGAGGTCAGGGGTGGGATGAGGGCTGAGGGAGTTGATGGCTGGCCCTAGGTGGCGTTCCTGCTTGCCTAGATGTCTAGACTCAGGGCACTTGACTTGGAAATAGTTTGTGTTGGCTCAGAAGATGACTGAGGTCAAGGTGCTTGCTCCTGGAAAGAACTCTTTCTGCCTCAGAGAGCAGGTAAGAATAGGGTGGCTGGTAATGTGAGGAGTTCCAGTCCCACCCTGGGGTGGCCCGAACTGACACTACACATTATGCTGGTCTGATGAGGTAAAGTGCAGGCACCAGTCAGGGGTGGTGCGCCAGAGGCCCAATCCACACGTGCCTTGCTTTGACCTCGGGCAGAGCAGAGATTGTGCAAGGTGGGGTGTATCACCACCTGCTGGGTGAGTGAAGGCAGAGTCTTCTAAGCTTCTGGTCACCAGGAGGGTGTAGGAACCAAGGAAGGACCCATCCTACCTTTCCCTTCACCAGCCACCTGTGGGCACTTGTGACATCAGGCTGCTGTCTTGGTCCAATGCATCTTATAAAAGATCAAGATGGCCATGGTTTTTTTATTCAGCACAATTTTATTTTTGTGTGACATTAATGATATTTATAATTTCTTAGGAATGGGCATGAATATAGGTTGGTTTTGATCAGTTGTCCAGGTAGCTGTCTTCCAAATTTCTTGCTATAGGCAAGCAAATACCTTCAGTACTATATCCATTTATTGAAAATCTTTTCTTTTTCTTTTTCTTTGCTTATTTCTTACATGTGAGATCATACAGTATTTGTCCTTTTGCAGCTAACTGGTTTCACTTAGAATGTTTTCAGAGTTCATCCGTTATGGTTTGTATTGTTGTTGGTGGTGTTATGCACAACAGAATAGTCCCATGCCAACCTCACAATTGTTGTTAAGCCTGAGTCCATCACAACTGTCAATGTACGAATCCATCTCATTGGGAGTCTTCTTCTTTTTCTCTGACCCTTCACTTTACCAAACATGGCATCCTTCTCCAGGGACTGGTTCCTCCTGATAAAATGCCCGAACTGTGAGAGATGAAGTCTGGACATCCTGCCTTCTAAGGAGCATTCTGTTTGTACTTCTTTCAACACAGATTGGTTTGTTTTCTTGGCAGTTCATGGTACTTTCAATATTCTCCTCCAATACTATAGCTCAAATGCATTAATTCTTCTACGGTCTTCTTTATTCACTGTCCAGCTTTTGCATGCATATGAGGTTATTGAAAATACCATGGCTTGGGTCAGGCACACCTTAGTCCTCAAACTGACATCTTTGTTCTTCAACACTTTAAAGAGGTCTTATGCAGCAGATTTGCCTAACGCAATGCATGGTTTGATTTCTTGACTGCTGCTTCCATGAGTGTTGATGGTTGATCTGAATGAAGTCTTTGATATTTCAATATTTTCTCTAATTATATGGATGCTGCTTTTTGATCTAGTGGTGAGGATTTTTGTTTTCTTTACATTAAGATGCTCATACCAAAGGCTGTTGTCTTTGATCTTCATCAGTAAATATTTTAAGTCCTCATTGCTTTCAGCAACCAAGGTTGTATCATCTGCATATTTTAATGAGTCTTCCTCAAATCCTGATGCCATGTTTTTCTTCATATAACCCAGCTTCTTGGATTATTTGCTCAGCATACAGATTGAATAAGTATGGTGAAAGAATGTAACCCTGGCACACACCTTTCCTAATTTTAAACCATTTGGTGTTCCCTTGTTATGTTTGGTCTATGTACAGGTCCCTCAAGAGCACACTTAAGTGTTTGGGATACTCATTCTCTGCAATGATGTCCATAGCTTGTCATGATCTACACAATCAAAAACCTTTGCTTAGTCAATAAAGCCCAGGTAAACATCTTTCTGGTATTCTCTGCTTTCAGCCAAGATCCATCTGACATCAGCAATGATATTCCTCATTCTACATCCTCTTCTCAATCTGGCTTGAACCTCAAGAAGTTCTCAATGTATGGTTGCAGCCGTTTTTAGTGTTATCTTTAGCAAGATTTTATTTGCATGCGATACTAATGATCTTGTCTGATGATTTCTGCATTCCACCAGGTCACTGCTCTTTGGAATAGGCACAAATACGGATCTCTTCCAGTCAGTTGGCCAGGTAGTTGTCCTCCAAATTGCTTGGCATAGATGAGTGAATACCTTCAGTGCTGCATCAGTTTGTTGAAAGATTTCCATTTGTTTTCCATGAATTGCTGGTACTTTATTCTTTGCCAGTGCCTTCAATGCACCTTGGATTTCTTCCTTCAGGATCATTGGCTCTTGATCATCTGCTACCTCTTGAAATGGTTGAACATCAACCATTTCTTTTTGGTACAGTGACTCTGTGTATTCCTTCCATCTTCTTTTGGTTTAATATTTTGCCAATAGAATCCTTCAATATTTCAAGTCAAATCTTGAATATTTTTCTTGAGTTCCCTCAGATGTGCATGTTCTTCCATTTTGGTTTTCTAACTCCAGGCCTTTGCACAAGGTTTCCTTTGAAACTTTCTGTTCGACTCTTTTACCTACTCATTTCTTCCATTTGCTTTAGCATCTCTATGCTGGTTTGTACAGAAACAATTTATCTTTGTTAAGTGCCACCGCTTTGCTTCCAACTCAGAATGACCCTGTTTAGGGTTTCAAAGCTTTTAAATCTTTATGGGAGCATAAAATCTAGTCTTTCTCGCACGAAGTGGCTGGCAGGCTTGAACCATGTGGTTCACAGTCCAGTGTTCACTATATAATGCCACTGTGCTCCTCATTTCTCCTTATTGTTGTTGTTAAGTGTTATTGAGTTAGTTCCAACTCACAGTGACCCTGTACAGAGTTTCCAAGGAGTGACTGGTGAGTTTGAACCACTGACCCTGCAGTTCAAACCGAACTTGAGGTCAGTGCTTATCCTATAACACCATACACCAAGACTCTATTTCACTGAGTAATAGTTCATAATATACCCAAAAGAAATGGTTGACATTCAACCATTTCAGGAGGTAGCATCTTTTTGAGAACCAATGGTATTGAAGGAAGAAGTCCAAGCTGCACTGGAGGCATTAGTGAAAAACTTCAGGAATTGATGTGTGATATGGCTCTGTGGGCTAATGCATCAGACTGCAAAGTTGTTTGAACTGCAATGGTTCAAGCTCCTTGAAAACCCTATATAGGGTCACTATAGGTTGGAATCAACTCGATGGCACTTAACAACAAACCATTTGAAATGTTTCAACAAACATTGGATGCAATGTTGGAAACATTCATTCATCTATGCCAAGACATTTGGAAGACAATTACCTGGCTAACACATTATAAGTGGTCAAAGAGAACATGGAAATTATTGAACAATATCATTAATATCACACACAAATAAAATTTTGCTCAAGTATTTAAAAAATTCTTGTAACAGCACATCAACAGGGAACTACCAGAAATTCAAGCCAGATTCACAAGAGGAAGTAGAATGAGGGGTATCATTGTAGTTATCAGATGGATACTGGATATTGGCTGGAAACTGAAAATACCAGAAAGCAGTTTGTCTGTTTTTTAATAACAGTGAAAAGGCATTTGACTGTGTGGATCATAACAAAAATGGATAACATTGAGAAGAATGAAAATTCTGGTACATACACTTAAGACCTGTACATAGACCAAGAAGCAGTCATTCGAACAGAACAAGTGGATACTGGTCTACAGTGAGGAAAGATGTGCATCAGGGTTAAATCTTCCCATACTTATTTAATCTGTATACTGAAGGCAGCATCAAGGCTGGAGGGAGACTCATTAGGAATTTATGATATGCAGATAACACAACTGTGCTGGCTGAAAGTGGACACTAACTGATAAACATCAAAGACTACATAGTTTTATGTGGATGTGGCTAATCCCTCAACATAAAGAAAATAAAAGTCTCACAACTGGAGGAATAAGCAACATCAAGATAAAGAAAAGATTGAACATATCAAGGATTTCACTTGAATCCACAATCAGCATCTTTGGAGGCAGCAGTCAAGAAATCAAATAATGTTTTGTATTGGGCAAATCTGTTGCACAAGATCTCTTTAAAGTATTAAAAGGCAATGATGTCACTCTGAAAACCAAGACGCACCTAATCCAAGTCTTGGTGTTTTCAAATCCTCATGTTGTTGCGCTGTTAATTCCTCATATGTATGCGAGAACTGGACAATGAATAAAGAACAGTTGTGAGGCTGTCACATGACTGGGCAGTGTTTCATTCTGTTGCACATGGGTTACTATGAGTGGAAACGGACTCAACAACACCCAACTACAATATTCCATTGTATGTGTATGCATATACCTATTTTGTTTATCCATTCATCTATAAGAATTTTTTTTTTCTTTCTAGCCAGGCTTTTGGGTTGCTGTTGTTAATTTGATGCCACATAGATAATTGTTTAAAAGAGTACAATGCTTAAAATAGACTTCACTAATTAGGTAGGAGTCCTGGTGTGCCGCTGTAGGATAAACATTAGGCCACAAGATTGGTTTGAACCACAAGCTCAGCAGTTCAAACTCACTAGCCACTCCTCGGAGACCCTATATAGGGTCACTATGAGTCGGAACCAACTCAACAGTACTTAACAACTTACAACAATTAAGATAAGCTATTTTTTGGTTCAGATAAAACTTCAGGGGATCTTTTTGGTTTAATTTTTAAAGATTATCCCAGGGTAATAGTTTTGGGGTTCATCCAACCTCCATGACTCCAAAAAATGTCTGGATTCCATTGAGAGACAGTGTCTGTTAATTTTTTATGTTGGGTTTATTGAGGTTCAATTTACATCGGATAAATTCACTCTTTTTAGTGTATAGTGTTGATAAATGCATGCAGTCATATAAACCTATCACAATCAAGATATAAAATTATCCAATCATCCAACCCCACACACACAAAAAAAAATGTTCCCTCATGTCCCTGTCTCCATCACCCTTTGACATCCACTGGCCTGTTTTCTGTTGCTTTATATTTGGCTTTTCCAGAATGTCATATAGATGGAATCATACAATAGGGCTTCTTTCACTTGATCAATAATGCTGTGCACCTTAGTTGCCTGTCAGTAGTCTGTTCCTTTTCACTGCTGAGTAATATTTCATTGTACTCATAAACTGCAGTTTTGTTTTGTGTTTTTTTTATTCATTTACTCCTTTAAGAACATTTGGGCTCCTTTCAGGGTAGAGCAGTTATGGATAAAGCTGCTGAAAATATCCATTAGAGGTGTTTGTGTGGACATAAATTTTCATGTCTCTGGGGTAAATACTCAAGTGTGGAATTTCTGTGTCGTATGGTAAAATGTATGTTTAACTTTGTAAGGAACTGTCAAACCATTTTTAAAGACTACCATTTTATATTCCACTGGCCATGTATGAGAGTTCCAGTTGTCCCACATCCTTGCCAGCACTTGATATTTGGGGGTCTTTTGTTTGTTTGTTAATTTTAGGCATTCAGGTGTTGAGGTAGTGGTTCAGATCTTTGCCCATGCTCATATTGGGTCACCTGGGGAGGATAAGAGTGGAGGAATGGCATGATCAAATTTGTGTGTGAGGGTTGACTAGAAGAGAGATTGGCTGAGAGTAGATGAGTCTGTACTCACGTCTGGGAGGGCTTGGTGCATTGGCCTGGGTGACAATTTCACCCCAAGGCTTGGCCCTAAAGATGAAGGGATAAGAGAATCTGAATGAAGTCTCAGAGGATGTTTGGGAGGAGGTGGTAACTCCTTGGCTATTGTGGTCACCACTGACTTAGGTCAGGGTCCCAAGAAGCAGACCCTCAGGCAAGAACTTAGGTGCAAGTGATTTATCAAGGAAGTGGTCCCAAGAGAAAACAGTAAGGGAATACAGAAGCAGGACAGGCAAAGAGGAGGGGGCTTAGTGAGGTTCAGCCTGATCCAAATTGTCCCTGATGACAGCAAGGAAACTGGGCTGTCATATTTCTGCGTTAGTTAAGGGATTTGGGAGGAAGGCATAGTGGACCTGGGGAAGAGAGACATAGATATCCATGTTTTTTATTTCCTCTTCCTTTTAGTTATACATCTTCTACAATTAATAGTTGTGACAATTACCATTAGTTTGATGACAATTACTCACAATTGAATTATAAAATCCTATCAGCATCATTCCCTTTCACCAAATCCATCTGGAGAAGGGGAAAACTATTCAGTGGGGATTCCACCTTATCCACCTTGTTCTGAAACTAAGCACACTCATGAAAGCTTGTAAGCCAGCCACTTTGTGCCCTTTTAGCCCCCTATTTTTGTTAACCAATGTCTAAATTGCTCATCACTATCAACCCAGTGCACTGAGTTAACAAGCTTGTTCCTTGATATGAGGAATCCTTCCATTTCAGTTAAAATTTTGAGCAAAAGCATCCATAAGCAAAGGTCCAGTTCATCAAATTGTAGCAATTTACACTTGCTTACTGTATCAAGCATCTTTATCTGCATTTGGTAGAGTTCTGGTCAGCTCACTATCCAAACTGTGTCAAATGGGTACTAGCTGCAACTTTGGGAGTTAATCACTGCCTCCCCGCATGTCAAACCAGCTGATACCCATGTGCTTTAAGGAATTGAGTTCCTGGGCCCTAAGGGTAGTCCTCAAAACAGGTATACTTTGTGGTGTGGCACTGTAGGATAAGTACTAGACCTCAAGGTCGGCAGTTGAAACTCACCAGCAGCACCCCAGAAACCCTATACAGGTTTCTATACTATGAATTGGAACTGAACAACAACAACAACAAATACATTTCATCTGGGTGTTGGAGGTGGGGCACCAAAAAAATTAAAACAGAGCTGAACAAATCTAGAGAAAGCACCAGCATTTTTCATTACAAATGTATCCACAGCACCTAGAACAGTGTCTGGTAGCCAGAAAATGCTTAAGAAATCAATGTTGAAGGATTGAACGTTTGACAAAAGTCATTGAGATGGGACATTTGGGAAGACAAGTTGATTTGGGAGGAGATATAAAAATGTGGTTTGGGGGCTGATACCTTTGAGGTGGCAACATGTGATGGGCGCTTGGAAGGAGTCCTGGTAGTGTCGTGGGTTACGAGTTGGACTTTTTAACCAGAAGAGTAGCAGTTCAAATACTCCCATAAAAATGTATAGCCTCAGGAACCCTATACAAGGTTGCTGTGAGTCAGAACTGATTCGACAACACATGACCACCACCACTTGGGAGAATACAAACATAGAGGTGAGAAGAACACTGGCAAGCGGGGGGGGGAGTTGGCCCAGGAAGGTGGAGTGGAGAAAGAAAAGAGAATTGGGAGAAGGAAGCCTTAGAGGCCTAGGGGGCCTGGGAAGAGGGACTACCCAGGGTAAGGGTGAGAAGTGGCCGGAGAGATGACAGAAAACCATGAGAGAAGCTGGTTCTGGGGAAAACAGGAGGCAACATGTTTGAGGGAGACGAAGTGC